>NC_068377.1:33767627-34067627 GCF_023724105.1 Carassius gibelio | reverse complement strand
CCTTTAATAATTATTAAAAAGGTAAATACATATACATAGCTTTGCCGCTACAAATAGGAATAAAGCATTACTCTCCGACAGCGCTGAGGTGAATAATTGAACATTCAACCTCTATATTCAGACTGGATGGTCGATGATAATGAATAGAGAAAGACAAACAGGACTTCAGGGTTCATGGGGTTTCTTCCTTCTCCTCACATCCTTCGTGCTTTGCGAGGGCGACAGCCATTGTGCGGCACTGGGGTGTTGTCGGTGATGGAAACAACCTCAAGTCCTCCCATGGTTAACCCTTTAATGGCAGACTACACACGGGGGAGCAAAATCAATATAATCCAAGTCAGCCACCAGATACAGTTCACAACAATACACTCTCTCTAAAAGAGGAATAGGAGTGACTCCAGTGACATAATGATCCGATGAAGCCTAATACTCTTGAACTACATTTTGAAATGTGCTGTTTTGGCCCCAAAAAAAAAGAAAAGAAAATTGTACTATTTCTAATAGGGATGAACATTATATCTGCACCATATTGTTTGTTACTGGAGGATATTATAAATGTTATGTATCTTTGTGGTCATCTTATGGTCACCTGAAATTTAATTTAAAAGAACAGTTTTTTTCAAAAATTCACTTGCTCACCAGAGGATTCTCTGCAGTGAATGTCTGCAGTCCATTAATTTTTAAATGTTTAGTGGTTTCAAGATGATGTCAAAATGAAACATTAGCATATTTATGCCCACTCATTTGTTGTGCGCGCAGACCCGGGAAAACTTGAACCCCCCCCCTCCCTCAAACACCGTGTCGGATTCCTGTGGAGAATAGGCGAAATCTGGAAAAACTCCCAACTTATTTTTTACTCCAACTTCAAAATCATCCGCTATCGCTGCAGAAGCACCGACCCAGTATTTACAAAGTGAATGTGCAAGTATGATCAAACAGTCTTAAAAAAAAAAAAAAAAAAAAACGACAAAGAAAATTACAGATCGTTTCGTTACATAAGTTGTGAATGATACATTATTTGCAACTGAAGAAAGGGAGACATGAACATTTTGGGTGACATGGGGGTGAGTAAGTTGTGTGAAAGCGGAATAATTCTTTTAAAAACATGCTGTCATGCACTCTGAAGTCTACTGTAGCATGCAAAATACGTATTTAGTTGTGTTCGCTATGCGCAGCTTGTAGGTCTCTGTAACAGCAATATCTGTTTACTCACAATTGCCTAGAAATGTATGGATGAATATTGAATGTTTGTCGTTGTTTTTATTTGTAGTACTGATAAAGAACAGAGCAATACGTTCGTGTACAAATTGCAGTGCTTTATCAATACATTTCTGCATTGGGCTAACACATATAACATGGCTGTTTAGGTGTTTATCACCGATCTGTGGGTTAAGTAATGGTGATGGGCTTACTGTTATTGACATGCGCTGCACGCAGTAGACCAATCACAACAGACTGGGTCATCAGACCAATCACTGCAGTTTAGCGTCACACAAAGGAGGAGTTTGGAACAATACTGATTAAAATATAATAAATATAATTAAACATAGTTTGGGAGTCATTAAGCAAAAAAAAAAAAACTGCACATTTTAAGACAATTAAAGTGTTTTTTGACCTTGCATGCATGTCAACCTGTGTTGGCGATTCCCAAAACCGAAATATGAACCTTTCATTACCCATAATAGGGGCACTTTAAAGGCCCCCTGTTGCCAGCAGCTCTTAATGTCCTCCCGTGTCTTCAGTAGCAAAAGTAGCTGACACTATGCCTCTATGCAATTCTAAATATGTTTTGGGTGATGCAATTAATTTTGAATAATTTTTAATGCTTACAAAATACTGGTTACATATCGGATTACTGGTCACCATATCATTGCATCTTATTAGCTTGTCTTCTGATGTGTCTTGTGATTGCTGGAAATCAAACAGATTTGAATTTGAGTTTGAATTTGCTCTTTGTTTGCATTTCAGAGTTTTTTGCTTTTTTAATTTGCAATCATTAAGTGCTGATGAAGACCTGTGTGCAGAAACGAGGTGGCACAATAAAGGTTTTTTATTTCTTTTATTTCTACACTCCACATGTGTTGCTGGCTTTATAAGTACTTTTTTTGCTTTTTCCACACACCTTGTTGGTTTTTTGAAGTTGCACCAGAATAACCTCATAAGGCTTCTGGGTGGATGGGCCATATAAAGTAAAAAAAAGTTCTCAATGACATGGCTTAGGCCCCTCTAAAGGGTAACGGCACACCTCAAACCGTACAGAAAAGGTGATACTAATAAGACTACTTTTACTTCAAATTTAAATTAAATCTTATGTTTGGTTTTACTCATTTGCACATCTGTGGACCTCAAGCTGCGAACAGAGGCTTTAAATTCCCATATGCATGCCATGCAACAGTGTTTAGCATCACTTATCTGCACTAGTCTTTAGTTTTTCTTTTAGATTTTCAACTTGCACATGGTTAACGGGAATAAATTAAATTTTTAAAATATAAACTATTATAAATATAAACTATTTTAAATTGTATATTGTAACATTATTTCACAATATTACTGTTTTTACTGTATTTTTGATCAAATAAATGCTGCCTTGGTGAGCACAAGAAACTTCTTTCCAAAACATAAAAATTATTTTATTTTAGTATTATTTTATGCAATAGCTCCCTGATCTCTCTATGCCTTTTCTATGTTTTGTTTGCTCTTTTATTCTCTATTGTGCAAATAAATAAGTGGTGAATAACCAAGGTGGACCCTTTACAAATATTTTAATTATCACTATTTTGCATTAAAAAAAATTGGTATTTACTGCAAAATTCACTGCCTAGTTTATTAGAAAACAGCAACATAATGTTTGTCTAATTTGGGAGTGGAGGTAAATTATGTTGTCGACGGCTGTACAGAGGAAAAACCCTCATTTGCATACAAAGGTTCACTTTGGTTTTCACACAGTTACAGATAAGCCGTCATTTGAAAATCTTACTGCAATCATATAAAATATAGGTAAATGGAAACTGTTACAATAAATAAAAACTTCCCTGGAACTATGGGGATATTCTCACCTACAATGTAGTTTAATCCACAAGGAACTGCAGATTTTTTCAGAACACTTTTTTGTTGTTGTTGCTGTAAATCTTTATAGGCATCATGCAAGGCATTAGTAAGCTACTCACCAAGCGCCCCGGACCGAGTCCCTTCACCAGCACACGGACATATGTGACCCCCTTTGCCCTCGCCTTCTGCTCAAGACAAACATACATACATTTAGAACATTTAGCATAATAAAAACTAATGAATCACTGAGGAAACACAAAATTGCAGGAGTCTAGAATCTGAGGTCTGTCCGAAACTACCAATTTAGATCACAACGCTTGTGTCCATACAGCAAATGAATGGTTATCAGTGGGAAGCCATATACTGATTATACAGCCCGCTGTGACTCAGGGTTGTCATTAGACTCTTCACAACACATGCTGATGAAATTACAAACAAATAGCGTGGAAGTAACCAAAGAGATGAATAAACAAGAAACCTGAAGATTCGAAATGCTATTTTTATTTTTTCTATTTCTCTTGGCCAGTCAAATTATCAGTATAAACAACACTGAAACGGTCAGTGAGGTACTGCTGATATTCTCAGACCTGAGGATACATGCACATAAGACTTTCATATTTTACAAAAACAAATAAATAAAACACCTTTCGGAAGTTCTTCATTCAGAATTTTTCAGCATGATTTTAAATGTAAAATCTACAATCTACAGTAAAGAAGGGTACTTTAACAATTAAGCAGGGTGTGGTAAATTACTACAAAGAAATGTGCTGCCATCAAGTGGACAACATCCAAATGACAGACACAAAATTACCTTGATGGAACAAAACAAACAAAATGATATATTGTTTATGCCTTGACAACTATATTTTTATTACATTGTATTGTACTCCAACCACAAAAATTGGCTTAAACAATCCTTGACACATTATATCTCAGTATAAGTTTCAATAACCTTGTAACTATCAAGATGATGGTCCATCTTACCGCAGCAGCTGAAATCCCAGCAGTCTGTGCTGCAATGGGAGTGGATTTCTTCACATTCTTGAAGCCCTCTGATCCACACGAGGTTCGGATCATGTACTGGCCCAGACAATCTGTGACCTGGATATGTGTGCTACAGCAAGAACATAAGGACAATATGTTGTCAGCCTGCATCTTTTATGGACTCCTGACTATAAAAGCCCACTATTTTTGGAGAGATGGAGGATAAATCACAGGCTGTGAACAGGTATGCATCAATGCTGAAATTATTATTAGACAAGAGAAGTCTGTATGAATGTGGGCCGAGTTAACATGCAGAATTACGTACAGTATAAATAATAATTATAATGCACATACTGCAACTATGGACATCTGTAGCTCTCAGAAAAACACAGAAAATACTGTAATTTCACTCCACATATGCAAACTAAAAGGCATGATGCGTATATTTATATGTACATGATATGCAACAAAAGCACCTTGACAAACACAATAGATGGATAAATGTCAAACATAAGTATGAGCTGAAATAAGTCACGCTATAGCTGCATGCACACAGCAAGCAAAATATATCTGGACTAATTCCATTTTAATTTGTCAATCACAACCGTTTAATTTTTTGTGAAGCAACTTACTTGTTATATGTGGCTTTTATGTGTGCTATCGGTAACTCTTCAAACTTCTTGCTGTCCCATGTCAGGGAGCTCTCCTCACCCGGAAATGGAGGGAAGAGACTACATAGAGAACAGAATATAAAGCAACAACAATAACAAACATTTCACCATGAAATCTACTGTAGAATTTCTCTATTTTTCTATCTATATAGCAATACTTTATATAGATATATGTTATTATCAATGATAACTGTTACTATCAATAAGGGCTGCACAATTAATCACATTTTTTAATCACGATTACAATTATAAATGCCAAGTACATAATCATTCGAAGTGGCAATTAATCGTTCAAAGTCATTTGGCATCTTAAGATGTTTTTTTTTGTTTCTTTCTACATGTTATCTTAAGGGTTTTTACTCACATGATTTTAATTTATTTTTAGTATAACATTATAATACCATTAATATTTGTACTTTTTTTGTAATTTAAAAATCCGATGTCTAGTTGACATTTGAGGCTTAATATTATAGAAAAGCAGTAAAAGTTATTCAGTTAGTGTTTTCAGCTTATTTATTTTCATATAATTGCATGCAGCATGCAAACAATGGTATAGACATCATTCAATGTAAATGGTGATAATCGTAATTAATAAATCGCATTAACAATTTTTAAGGGAATAATTGACAATTCAGATTTTTTTGGTCAAAATCGTGCAGCCCTACTATTAATGTTCAAAACAGGTTTTGCTACTTAAAAAATATATATATATATATATTAATTGTTTTACTCAGCATGGATGCATTACATTGATTAAAGGCACAGGAAAGACATTTCAAAAGTATATATCTGTTTTAAACAAATGATTTGGAACTTTCTAGTCATTAAAGAATCCAAAATGTATCACAATCTATTTATTATTTGTAATCTCTGGGGTTAATTTATGTGATAACGGACAAAAAGGTTCGGGAGCCCCTGGGCAAGACCATATTTGAAATCAGGTGTTTGTCAGTGTTTCTGTCATACTCTTTCAATCTTCTGACAGAGGCTGATGAGCTCTTGGTTTCCACTGGTTTTGTGTCAGTATCTTGTAATCGGATGGCACTGCGTGACAGCGGACGCTGAAGACCCACATTTCCACCACTGCAGGAGACAACAACCAATTATAAACATCAGTACCAAAAACCCTCCTGAGTGTGCAAAGCTGGTGTTTAGACGAATGGTGACGACTTTGAAGAAGCTCAAATAGAAGACATTTTATCTTCTGTCATTTAATAGTTTTGATGACTTCACTTTTACTGTAACATGTGGAAAACAGTAGTAATAAAGAATGAGTATGCATCTCCAAACTTTTCACTGACAGTGAATATGGTATTTAGGAGGTGCTTCATAGAACAGTAACAGTATAATCATGTTAGATAAGGGGGGGAAACAGTATAAGTATGGTATATTTCCAGGAGGTTTTACTACAACGCATTGTCAAAAAAAAGCACATTTATATAAAAATATTATACGTGTCCTAAAAGACAATACCATGGAACCACAGCCAAAAATCAGATTAATGTTATCTCAGCATTTTAAATATATGATTGTTTTGTTGACTTAAATATAGCCTAAACACACACACACACACAGCATTACAGAGAAAGATATGCGTCAAACACTTTATCAGATGTGCTGCTATAATAAACACACGAGCTACTTACATTAACCGTCCAGCTGAATTAAATGACTCAAAAAGCTGCTGGCACGAACCTCGAATGAAGCTGTACAGCCTAAGATACATAGTGTGTGTTTTAAATCATGCAGTTTATTCACGAACACACACACTCATGACTTCAGGTAGCTTGGCGGACACAAGGGTCGACTCGTGTAAAGTGTGTTTAACCGGCACGTCACAATCATGCTATATTTCAGAGGGGTGTTGTACTTATACTTTAGACGCCAGTGTATCGAATGTGACGTAAATTATTTTATTTATATTGATAAAAGTAATAATACGTTGTTTAGCTATAATAGGTATTTATTTTCATTAATTGCATTTGTAAACACCCACAAACAACTTTTCTCTTTAACTGGTTCCCCCTATTTTCGAAATAGTCGCGTCTATTTCACAAACTCCGCTAAGCACGACGGGAACACGTGCGGTCAACATGGCGGCGCCCCTCAGTAGACTTTGTCGACCATTGTGGAGAATAACAATTACAGGTACATTAAACAAAGGCGTGCGAAATGTTTCGTCCTCTAGGCAACAAAATGTCAAAACTGCGGGTGTTGCGTCTCCGTGGGGGCTGCATGGAGCTGTATGCCTGCAGCGGTTACCTGTGGTCTCTCAAGACAGGAGCCCTATAGAGGAAGAGTTCATGGAGCTAATGCACCAGGTTTAAAAAAATATTTCTGTATTGCACATGAAATATATAATACTTTTAGTGTGCTGTGTATTTTGAGCTAGTGTGTCTGTGGTCTGTCTTGTGTATTCTAATATTAGGCTCTGGTCTGCCAGCATCCCTTTATAATGCCGCCCATGTATTAATATTAATATTGCTTTTCGTTTCAGATGGAGTTAGAGAGAAGTCTGCTCTCGGACCACGAGCTGAGGCTCCTGGAGGATGCTGCACGGATGAGCCGGAAACAAGAAGAGGATTATGATTCAGATGAGGAGGAGGAGGATTATAGAGATAAAGAAATTGTTACAGCTCAAGATCTGGAAGATATTTGGGAACAGAAACTGAAGCTATTTCAACCAGCTCCGAGGTCACAAGGTAAGCATTATTTAGGCAGTGATATAGTTTTTGATTCTAGTCATGTTTTTAAGACACTTCAGAGTTATAAAACATGTAGAATATTCACAAATTACTCCACAGGTGTTGACGAGAAAGACACGGGTTCTTCAGAGCGTTGTTTAGCAGACAGCTTAATCTTGTTGGTGAAGAAGGATGTTGGCAGTCAAAAGCTTTGGCTCCTGCCTCAGATACAGTGGCAGACGGGAGAGACGCTTCGACAGACGGCCGAACGTGCCCTTGCAAGTCTTCCAGGTAATGCTTATATATTGTAATATCCATTCAGACAGCTTCAGGTCGGTCTGTTTTTATTGTGGAGTTGATGTCAGCTTTATATATATATATATATATATATATATATATATATATATATATATATATATATATATATATATATATATATAAAGCTGTTTTAACACCACATCACAAGCAGGGAAAGAAACCATTTTCTGGTAAAAGAAAAACTATGTTTTGGTTTATACTTTTGAGGACTAGTGGAAAGATTTGGTCCACAGTGTTTAAAAACTGTAAGTTTCTTCTTACTCCCTAACAAAATCACATTAGGTATCATTCAGCATGGCAGTGATGATATAACAAGACTGTAATTCTCTGCAGGTTACATGATTAAGCTTCTGTTTAATTTGTCCTCTGTAGGGGCTGATATAAAGGCCACCTTCCTTGGCAATGCACCCTGTGGATTTTACAAGTATAAATACCCAAAGCACATTCAGAAAGAGGGCAGTGTTGGAGCCAAGGTGTTCTTCTTCAAAGCTGTGCTGCCCAGCCATAAGCACTTACCCCTAGAGAAGAATTTATTTGCTTGGGTTAAAAAGGAGGAACTCCAGGACTTCCTGAAGCCAGAGTACCTGAAACAAGTCAGACGCTTCATTATGGCACTGTAATATGGGAAGACATGGACATGATGGAGAATATGTTGGAAAACAGAGCACAGATTTATGTTTTTTATATTTTTTGGACTATAATTCCATAAGTTTGGACCCTAATCCACCTGATGACCGTAACATGCAATGAGTGACGTTCAGATTGTCATTTAGATGTTATACAGTATGTTCCATACACTATATTATCACCTGTCGATATGTATTTATCCTGCTTGTAAATGAAAACTTCTATAAAAAGATCCGGTTTTGGCTTTATAGCATGTGATCTCATCTTTTTTAAAGTATTTTTAAATGTAGCATGAAATCATGTTTCCAGCAGGGTGGAAATTGTATATTGTTTGCTTTTCCTATACTTCACCCTCACTTCTTTATGCGTGCACATATTTTGTCCTCTAAAATACTACCACTTGAGGGCAGTAGATGGACAAAGAATGGAGGACAGACAATCCAACGGACCCTCATCCCCCTTTATGAAAACACAAAGGATCTCCAATTATGCTTTTGGCCGGTATATTGCTGTCTTGTCAAATTTAAATGCCTTGTACTTGGGGTTTCTCTTCTGCTCTTTTATGTCTCTCCCGCATGCACAGTTGTCAAATAGTCATTGACTTTTGTGCTGTGCTGGTGGAAATGGGGATTAGTAATACTATGAGTTATTTAGGCACCTTGATTATGTAGGTCTCTGAAAATTGGCTGTAGACAGTCATTTCTGCCAGCGTTTTGGGATTTGGAAGAGAAATTACTTTTGAAATTCCTCATAAATAGTGCAGCTGTGGGCTTCGGGCTTTGCAGAGGGAGATTTTTTTTAAAGAACACTCACTTGAGAAAGGGCCTAGCCAGTTTTCATAAGGATAAGTGATGTATGACTTCTTTGAAAAACCTCAGTGGTACTAAAAACAGACTTTTTTTCTTTATCCAACGTTTTTTTTCTCATTTTGTTTTGGGAATAAAATATGACCCAGATTTTCTATGTATTAGGGTTTGGCTGATAGATAATGCAATTGCCGATGGCTGACAGACATCACAATGTTGAGCTGGCATCGTGATTCAGTTTAGAACTTATATTAAATGAAAAATAAATACACAATACTTCAAGAAAAGTTTTAACGTGGTTTATTGGAACACTATAAGTCCAAATCTATATTAACTGACTTTAACTCACTTGTCTGTGCAGCGTTACTCTACTTTTGTGAAGCTGAGGGTTCTACCTACTTCAGAAACAGAAAGAATATGCTTTAACTTTTCCAGGGGTCATATAATGCAATTTCAAGTCTTTCTTTCTCTTTGGAGTGTTTCAAGCTGTTCGTTAATAGATAAGATCCATGAAGTTGTAAAGACTAATGTCTCAAACCCAAAGAGATATTCTTTTTAAAAGTTCAGCCTTGTCCATGTCCTCCTAAAATGCCTTGTTTAAACACGCCCTTACATATCTATGTCACGATGTGGGAAGATTTGCATAACGCTGCCCAAATGTTCAAAGATGCCACTGATGAATCAAACGTGAGTTCTGAGCAGTGTACAGTAGCGTTTGGTGGTTGTCGTTTCTCAATCACAAATGGTTTTATGTTTGCACAATGCGATGCAACGTGTAAAAATACAGTATAAGTCATTATAATCTTTAATGATGTCCCCACTGGATGCAACAAATTCCTCGTTTATAATTGGTTTTATTTTTTTTGTCTTGTCGCACTGACACACTGCATCAAACTATGGTGAGGGGTGTTACTTTTCCGTCACACGCTTGAGGTATTCACCCAATCACAATGCACTGGATAGCTGGCAAATCAGAGCACAACTCGCTTTTCAGACCAATGAGCTTTGTAAAAATCGATGAGTTTCAGAAAGGCAGGAAATAGAGGAACAACAACAATGTACAGTATGTGGGAAGTAATGTTTTTTTTTAACCTTAAACCGCAAAAACCCATTTCATTACACCAAATACACAAAATAATGTTCTTTTTAGAGACATCCTGACCCCCTTAAGGGACAGCGTTGACATTTTTGAATGTTTCTATGTGCTTTTCATAAATATTCATCTTTCTTCATCCTTTTCACTTTCATGTTTCCATCCATAAATTCTCAATACGACTGATCTGGTCATTCCAGGACAACAACACCATACATTTTAGCCATGAATATCCATCCCAGTCAAGTCGGCATTGAATAGTTGACTTGATTTTATGTGGATAGTTTGGTTACTGCAATGCAATGCTTTTCTTTCAGCAAAACTGCTATTTTCAAGTCCAGCCATAAATTCTCAACTGGATTGAGATTGATCTTGCCACTCAAGGACATTAACATTGCATTGTCTATTCAAGCCATTCCTGTGTAGCTTTGGGTTGTTGTCTTGCTGGAAAACAAATAATTGTGTCAAGTCACAGGAGTCTTGCAGTTTTCCAATAGGATTTTCCTGCATTCAGCTGTTTTCATACCCTCACAAGCCTCCAAGGTCTTGCTCTAGAGAATCTTCCCAACAGCATGATACTACCATCACCATGCTTCCCAAAATATATATTTTGCTTGTCTGACGTTCATTTAGTTTGATGTCTAAAAACATTATTTTGGTCTCCATCTCAAAACCACGTCTTCCAACTGGTCTTGGTGACCTCCCTCACTAGTGTCCTCAATGGTCACTTGTTTTTTTTTAAGATAGCCAGCTCTAGTTAGATTTACAGTACTGCCATGCTCTTTCCATTACTTAATTATTGATTTAACTATACTCCAAGGGGAATTTAATGACTTCTTGAAGTCTTCTTGTTGCCGTCCACTGACTTTAGCTTTTCAGTTACTTTTCTGCAGAATTGCTTGGAGGTTTTTTTTTTTTTTTTTTTTTTTTGTCTTAATAATGTAAGTTCTGACACAATATTGGGAGTTGGATCTCCCAGATTGAGTCATTTTTATACAATCAATTGAAACTCTCTGACTACACACAAGTAGTTTAACTATCAACTTGATTTATTTATGTCATGTTAAAGGGGGTGAATACTTATGAAGTTAATTAGTTTGGATTTTATACTCCATATTATTTAAATCCCTTTATAGAGTGTTTTCTGTTGATTAGTGTCAAAAAAGCCAAAGGAAGTCTGCTGTGATTCATTGCTGTAAAGCTACAAAAGTATTTTATTGGAACTGTATCTCAACTCTAACATTAATCCAGATATTGGCATATTGTTCTAGTTTTATTAGTTCATGTAAACATACAGTGCTCTCTGCACCTAAGCGTACTCAATACGCTAATGTCTAACCTAATAACGGTGAGAATAAAAAACATTATGCATGTTTGCTGTTAAGACACTTCAACCCAAATCACATTTCAAATTAAATTGGCCACATTTATCCCATAAACATGCTTTACCTCAACAGCTTAATTCATAATTGAAGGTTAAGACGGAGGCTCCGATGTCTTCGGAGACAGCTAAATGGAGCTGGGAAAGAAATAAATGGGTGCGAGTCCAAACCTTCCCTCCCTTCAAAGACCTCCAGCGCTGAGCTCAGCTGTATGAGATCAGGTGAAGTTATTGAGGGCATCTACCACAATTAGCTGATCAGCATGTTTTGTCCTCGCTCACGTCTCACATCTCTATCACAATGCTTTGTCATGTCTGAAAGGATTAAACACCCTTTGACGATATTAGAATTTATATTTTCTCTGCACTCTGTCCTCTCATATTTGTTTGTTTTTAGACACCAAGTCCCATTTCAAATTAAAGTGAAAGACTGTGTTAAAAAACAAAGCCTACAATCAATCAACCATTTATAAAGTGCAGAGTACAATGCAAAATATTTTTAAAGCCCCAAAGGAGAAATTTAACCCAAGTTAACCTTACACTGCTTCCATGTGTGTTCTTTTTTTTTATTTATTTTTTTATCCGGAAAGGCAATATAACTGAACAAGCAATAACTCTATTGGTCTATAATACTTCAGCAAAAAAAAAAAAAAAAATAAGACTCATTATTTTACTGTGCGAGAAGTGTAAGGCTTGTTTAAAAAAATTAAATAACGGACCTTCAGTGACCTTGTCACTGCTTAAGTAATATATATATATATATATATATGTGTGTGTGTGTGTGTGTGTGTGTGTGTGTGTGTGTGTGTGTCTCTATAAGAAAATATTTTTAGAACCATTTTCACTGTTATGCTATTGTTGTCTTATAAAAATTTAATAATAAAAAATAGATTTAAAATTATGTAAAAAGCTAATAACATTTTATATTTTAATAATTTAATTTAATAATAATAATAATAATAATAATTAAGGAGTTAGGCTTTATTTTTATTTTTTTATTATAATCTTCAAAAAAATGTATGTTTTAACTTCTACAGCCATATGAATACACTTTTTTTTTCTTCTCAAATTTTCCGCAGATCCTTTAGCACCCCTTTGTGTCCCTTGTGCTACTGAATATCCTTCACTGAAAAAAACTAACATAAAATGTGTCATTGAATATGGGTTCCTTGAGCACAAAGCAAATGGTGTCATTAGGTGTCATTACCAGTTACAGTCAGTGATTTGTTGCTTTTTCATACCTGGCCTTAGGTCAGCTCTCAAACACTGTGCTTTGGATGCACTTTTGTGAGTGCGCTCCTTTGAAGAGTCATTACATTTGTGAGAAACCAAGATGGGTATGACCCTCTTGGCAAAAAAAGAGCTACTGGAAATTGCCCCATCCATCATAATTACACCTATTGGGCAGCGCTAAGCAAGACGGGGGGAGCGAGCCCCTTTTCTGACCTGGCACTGATTCGGAGAATGGGAAGACTGAAATTGAACTGAAATCCCTTTGGGGGAAATAGAGGGTTGAAGAAGTCCCTGTTAGGCGAGAACTACATTTTACAATCGTTTTAGGACATTTCCCTTTATTATCTATCTCCATAGCATCCATCCGATGTTCTTGATTGATACCATGCCATCTATTTACTGCTTCGTTGTCTCCCTCTCAAGCTTCTTTCAAGACAATCTATCTATAATGTGTTAATAGCAGATGCTATTTTGAAAACTGTTGGTAGATTTCAAATGTTTGCATCTGAAATAGTTGAAATAGTGTCAGCGCTGCAGGAATGAACTTTGTTAAAACACTATGAACCACAATAGATGCACATTTTTTAAAGCAATTGCTCCACACTGGCCTGCCAAATGAAGCAATTTCTTTTTGCATTTGTTTAAATTATGCCATAGAAGCCAGGAAAAGGCACAGAGGGTTATTAATCAATTAACGTGCAATTCACATTACCATTCAAAAACACTGTGGTGCAACAAAAAAATGCATAATTAGTGAGAAACATATGGCTTCATCATGTATGACTTTGCTTGGCTGAGCTTACTGTGTTCAGTCCCTCCACAGGAAATACGTATATGAAATGTTTACGTACACTTTTTTGGGAAGCCGAACACATTCAACTAATGCAACACAGCATTTTTCCTTCTGCATGTAATAGGAGAAAGCATTTTAGGTAATGTAAGTAGTTAGTAATTGTATTTAACTTTTGCACTTGACCCGATAGACTTTAAAATTAACTTCATTTGAATTCAACATCTTGCTTTTTAGTACAAGGTCGGAAGTGCACTAGTGTGAAAGGAAGAAACACTGGAACAATTAATTTACAGTCAGCTACAACATGAGTCAAGTCCCTTAAACCCGAGATTTAAGTTCAGTGAAAATGGTTTGATTTTCATTATTTGAACTCCATATTGAACATCCAAGCTGCAGATCAGTTTGTTTTATTTCGGAACAGATTTGGAGAAATGTATCATTACATCACTTGCTCACCAAAGTATCCTCCACAGTCAATGGGTGCCGTCAGAATGAGAGTCCAAACAGCTGATAAAAACCTGTCATGTGGATTGCTTGTGGATTATTGTGATGCTTTTATCAACATACTGAACTCTCATTCTGATGGCTCTGACATCTAAGTGTTTTCCAAGGTGGTCTATCCTATCAGACAAGGTTAACTACAGTGTTCCTGTAGTTTAAACAGTAGGGCAATGTACTAGAAACAGCATGTTCCCAGGGAATGCATTAATTGATAAACTGTATGCTTTGAATGCAATGTAAGTCACTTTGGATAAAAGTGTGTACCAAATATAAATGTGAAGGTAAATATAACAGCAAGACAAAACTTAAGGTCAAACAGTCTTACTAACAGTCTTAAGGCACTGGAGTATATTTTTAGCTAGCCAAAAATACATTGTATGGGTCAAAATTATGGATTTTTCTTTAATGCCAAAAATCATTAGGATATTAAGTAAAGATCAAGTTCCATGAAAATATTTTGTACATTTTACTACTGTAAATATATTAAAACTTAATTTTGATTAGTAATATGCATTGCTAAGAACTTCATTTGGACAACTTTATAGGTGATTTTCTCAGTATTTAGATTTTTTTGCACCCTCAGATTCCAGATTTTCAAATACTGTCCTATCCTATCATCATCATACATCAATGGACAGCGTATCTATTCAGCTACCAGATGATATATTAATCTCAATTTCGAAAAATTTACTCTTGTGACTAGTTTCGTGGGCCAGGGTCACAAATAGTAAAAACTGTGAAAAATACACCATCAAACATATGTGCATGCTGTAAAATCAAGTAGTACAATTTAGAGTGATACATTCATCATACGTAACACAATCAGTTTGAATGTACCTGTGAACTCAAGTTGAAACTCACTAAATGAATAAAGTTGAGTAGAAATTACAAAATTGATTGTGGCGAGTAAAACTATTAAATTTTAATCAGACTACCTTTTAACACATAACCAACATTTCCTGAAAAAGCTGATACATGCACTCCTTCTCCTAATTTTAGATTCATGAAAAAGAGTAAAAACCTGTTGGCTTTAATTTGCAATACGGTTACCTGCAAAAATCTGCATTTAATTTAAACTAACTTCCTTATATCCTCCCACACACCCAGTGGATTGCCAAATAAGCACATTTGTAAAGATGTACACGCATTTCCCTCGTAAATGAGGCTAAATAAGAGGTATAGAGAAAGAGTTTTTCTATGTTGTGTTGGGTCTCTAAGATAAATGTTTTTAAAGAAACCTTCGAACAAAAGCAGCAGCCAAAAAGAGAAATCTTCTCACCTCAGATTGATACGATGTTTTAAATCATGCCTTACCTCAAATGACTGAGCCATTAACAAAGGTAATATGTACTGTTATCCATAATTTGACAGCCCACATGGATTAATGAAAGCAATTGGTCTTGCTGTTTAAACCCTCATATGCTTTTACGAATTTTAATGCTTTTTGCTGGTCAGGATGATATAATGAGTACTCAGTATGGAACATTAGACATCAAAGCACAAGGTTTGCAACCTATGATTTGTTACAATAGTGCACCACTGAAACTAAATCAAATCACATGCAGCCTCTTTGAAGGTGTGATTACCCACCACTACTGTTGGATTTGTTGTCATAGATCAGTAAATACTGGAATATGAAACGACCAAAGCAATTTCACAGGTTAATTGAAAGTTTACCGACATTGCCCTTCCTACAATTTAATGTACAATTCTAGTTTTTAATCACCTCCAAAATCTACTGTGATAACACTAATAACCGCTTTTCGCTCCAATATCATCTTCTCCCTAAGTCCTTGAGAAATCCACTCTCACTAGAAGGAGATCACATAATTAGATCTGTCTTAATGCATTCATGATAGAGATGGCATGAGGTGTTAAAACTGTGTACACGTAATCACAGAATGTGCTTCTTGGTGTCTTTTTAAATGGATTATTTTCTTTTGTGGTCTTCTTTTCCTGCCTTTTCCCATACGGTGTTATCGATTAGGTAGCATTTGTGAGTCAATAGATTGCTATAGATTTGAATGATCGCTGTGTAGCTCTCTTAGCGGCTGCTCCATCACTTTGCCTGAAACTGCTGGGCCTTGTTTCTAGGTGACATGGAATCAATATGCACTTCACACTACAGCTTTCCAGAGCAGTGTGTTTGTCTTCAGTAAGATCAGTTGGTGTGAAAGCAGTGTTTCAATCTAGACTGTGAAATGGGAAAAGATGGAATTGGTATGAACACACTCCTTATTAAATCATAAAAGTACTGAACTGCTTCTGATTTTGTATGATTTTCATCATTGCACATTCCTGGTCGCACTTATGTATTGTATTTCTTGAAACTCATTGTGCTTGAATAAAACTTGCATTCACTTTTTTTAATATACTGAACAAAATTATAAACATGACACTTTTGTTTTTGCCCCCAGTTTTCATGAGTTGAAATCTAGGATCTAAGACTTTTCTATGTACACAAAAGGCCTATTTCTCTCAAATATTGCTCACAAATCTGTCTAAATCTGTGTTAGTGAGCACTTCTCCTTTGCCGAGATAATCCATGCCACCAGGTGTCCACTCAAGTTGGTTACAACAACGAACTGCAATCAGGTCGAGACCCCGATGATGACGACGAGCATGCAGATGAGCTTCCCTGAGACGGTTTCTGACAGTTTGTGCAGAAATTCTTTGATTATGCAAACTGATTGTTGCAGCAGCTGTTTGGGTGGCTGGTCTCAGTCGGTCTTGGAGGTGAAGATGGTGTATGTGGAGCCTGGGCTAGTGTGGTTACACGTGGTTTGCAGTTGTAAGGCCAGTTGGATGTACTGCCAAATTCTCGCCTTTGGAGACAGCTTATGGTAGAGAAATGAACATTCAATTCACGGGCAACAGCTCTGGTGGACATTCCTGCAGTCAGCATGCCAAGTGCACACTCCCTCAAAACTTGCGACATCTGTGGCATTGTGCTGTGTGATAAAACTGCACATTTTAGAGTGGCCTTTTATTGTGGCCAGCCTAAGGCACACCTGTGCAATAATCATGCTGTCTAATCAGCATCTTGATATGCCACACCTGTGAGGTGGATGGATTATCTCGGCAAAGGAGAAGTGCTCACTAACACAGATTTAGACAGATCTGTGAACAATATTAGAGAGAAATGGGCTTTTTGTGTACATTGAAAAAGTCGTAGATCTTTGAGTTCAGCTCATGAAAAATGGGTGCAAAAACAAAGGTGTTGCGTTTATAATTTTGTTCAGTGTAATAACACTGTAGATAGTTTAATAATATAGTTCTAATGTAATATAGACAATCTCTTTCTGGCAGATTGTCATTTTGGAATCACTGGACTGGCGCTCTTCCTGTTTTGTGTCAGCTTTTTCCTGAGGCCTATATATCTTTGACGAGCTAATGACCCAATTATGTGTCATAAAACTCTACATTCTGTCAATTACTGAATCATTGTCATTTATAGTTTTAGAGAAATAATTTGCCCAAAAATGGAAATTTGCTGAAAATTTACTCACCCTCAGGCCATTCAAGATGTAAATGTGTTTCTTCATCAACACTGATCTGGAGAAATTTAGCATTACATCACTTGCTCACCAATGGATGCTCTGGATTGAATGGGTGCCGTCGGAATGAGAGTCTAAACAGCCGATAAAAATAAAAGACTTTACTTATGGATTATTGAGATGTTTTTATCAGCTGTTTGGACTCTTATTCTGACGGCACCCATTCACTGCAGAGGATCCTTTGGTGAGCAAGTGATGAAACACTAAATTCCCCCATATCTGTTAAAAACTCATCTATGACTAGACAGAGAGTAAATTTGCTGCAAATTGTAATTTGTTGGCAAAGTATTGCTTTAATTTTCAGTTGATATAACTATAGTGATGAAATGCTAAATTGCTCCAAATCTGTTCCCATGAAGAACCAAACTCATCTACATCTTGGCTGGTCTTAGGGTGGGTACATTTTAAGCAATTTTTTCTAAATATATTGACACTCCTGAAAACGAGAATATATCATGTGGATGGGTGTTATGTTTCAGTTAACAGATAACCTAACTGACATTTTAAACTAAGTATTTTACTTTACTGAGATAATACAAATGATCCATAGGTAGCAAACTGACTTCATATGGAATCAGGCATCAATAACCCACAAGTCTGGATGAGTGGCAGCTTGGCACCATCCACTGTCCATTAACTTTAAAGCCAGGGGAAATTATGCATATGTTATATACACATAAGTCAAACTGGTCATATCTGAATGTCAATGCTGATGTATTCCCTACAGAAGAATTTTGAACAAAATCATGCAATGAATCCAGATGGTACATTTTATTGTCATTTAATTCATGTAAATGGCTTTATTCAGATTATAGATTATTTAAATCTCAATGTCTGGCATCCTAAATCCTGCAGTGATGTCTTTATATGATCCACTCTCACTTCAGCTGAGAGCGATCTCATTGACATAACATCTGCTTTATTTTACATTCACAGGCCTGTAGGCCTATATAATATCATTGAATCTTTTGCTTAAATGAGCAGAATCAACATAAAGGAATCAACATCCTATAGATAATAAACTATATTTTTGCATTGTGCATTCATTTACAAACCTTCAGATTTTTTCTGGATCACATTTATGTCGATGAATAAAAGTTTTTTCTTAAAAATGAGAATTTGCTGTATTTTGCCATTGCAGGCTCTGCTAAAATGCTTCCGTCATAGATCACACGAATGCGGGGAACAGAACTCTGCATGACTAACAAACAATGAAGTTATGCTGGAGGCGGTTGTGTGTATAGTGCACTACTGGAATTTACATCTGCTTATTTAGTACAGCTTTAGTCCAGAGTGATTTGTGAACAAGTACAGCTACTATGCAAGGGATTAATTTAATAGCCACAGCTTTACTTATATATATTTTCACAGATCACTCACCGTATAACTACCAGGACATCTTAATGGGCCGTGTTGCAGCAGATAACTTTACAAAACCACGACCCCGGCAGGACTCGAACCTGCAATCTTCTGATCCGAAGTCAGACACCTTATCCATTAGGCCACGAGGTCTCAATTACAATTCCACCTAGCAGTGGAAACTGGGGTTTATAGAAGGGTGTCGGCCCTTGCCCCAGAGTTCCTAAAGCAGCACAAAGACAGCGTTGTTACGTGTCTCTGCCCAGCATCTTAATTCTTTTACAAATAATATACACTGGAAGAGTTTATATTGAAATATCAGATGGCAATTTCAAGAGATCAATTTCAGTTTGGTGCAGGATTCAGCTCAAAAACGAAGTATTTATAACTTAAATATAACCTAATCATCAAACAACAGTGAAATTTATTTCAAATGATTTTTACTGTAAGCACATTTAATAAAAAAAATGAATCATTACCACGTCAACAAAATCCTCCGTTCATTCTAAATGATCATTAATGTGCTTATGTGAACTGTCCCGAGGGTGCGTTTTCCAAAATCAAAGGCAGTTGAGTAACTCGCCGACCTTGTGACCTAATGGATAAGGTGTCTGACTTCAGATCAGAGGACTGCAGGTTTGAGTCCTGCTGGGGTCCTCATTTTAAAAGGATTAGATGAACTATGGCGATAGGATTGATTCATAATTCTAAATTTAATAGATTATGATCCTGAATAGCCTAAATGTAAAGGTGTTTTCAAAAATGTTGACAAATAAATTGAAAAAAAAAAAAAAATCTGTTTATGTCACAAAACACATTGATTTGTGAATCGCATCTTGAACATTTGTAGATTGCTGTGCACATTTGTGTGGGTTTTAAAACATTTCCACCGTAATGCTGGGTACACACCAAAAGATTTTTTACATTTTATAAGATTTTCAAAATGTGATAGACCACAAACACGAGGATAAAAAATCCTAGATTTAACCTTTTTGCTTCTATAGTGTGTGGGCTTATCTTCATTGGCTAGGCCAGTTTCCACAACATTTTTTTGCAACATTGTATTTACTGCCAAGCTAGTATTAAGCCACTAACTTGTAGGTATGCTACAAATTTGAGTACATGAACACAGATGCATTTCCAACAATATAACAAATACAATTTTTATTACAATGGAACAGTTTTTTGTTGAAGACATTGAGCACCATTCAGGATTTCCATGACATACACAGGATTTAATATTTGGATATAATTTATTGTACAAACATTACTAACATATTGTCTCTTTTTTGTTGTTCAGAACAACATCTGCTTTGGAGTCCAACATAAATCTACACAGCTACCATAAATATCCTTGTCTCCTCAAATAAGTAACCACTAATTGATGCCATGGTGACACAATGTATTTGTAATCAATTTAACGCCTTTCTTTAAAGTAGGAAACAGCAACTCAGCACTTTAGCAAACATTAGACGTACCAAAACACATTAGAGAGGGGAAGATTAACTTACTACAAATATATTTCACCTAACATAACCTAATAAACTTACAGACTTACTGATGCAGTCAATAGCATGCAAAACACTCACATTAATGGTTTTGATCAGATTGAAAAATGCTGATAAAGGCTGTTTTGGTTACTGGAAACCATTTGTCTGGAGAGTAATTCGAGAGAAATGATCATTAGTGTTAAAATGTGTCTCATAACTGTATTAAACGAGACACCTTACATTTAAAGGCTTCCATTTTTTTGTGTATGGCAAAGAGCTCTTGTGAGAACCTCAGATTTGTCTGTGTGTCTGACCTGGATAGATTTATTGCTCTGTTAGGTGTTTTTACGGCCCCTGGTGGTAAAGTGGACGCCAGCAAAGAGATGTTCTGAAAAGAACAATTCAGCAATTATACTTTTCACCTTTTTCTTTTAATGATTTTATGAGACAATTGTGGTTTACATAATATAACAATTAAGTAGACTAAGGTTTAGAAGTTTCTGAAGGTTGTAGTTTTGGTTGTACTGTTATTTGTCTTCTGTAGGTTATTTTTTTGTCCAATAGAATAGTTACGAGATATATTCAATACAAAAACTGTTATTACAATGGGTGTTTTTTTATAAGCATTCAGGGAAAATGCATACAACACTGTTTTGTACTTAATCTATCACTGTTACTATCTGCTGGTTAGGGATTCGTGCTATGGACATGAGTGATACATGAATGGTCATGATGATTAATTGTGTGGCTTGTTGAGGAAAGGTGTGATATTACTTTCAAGTGGCCTGGTTTTCACCTGGTGTGAAAAGAAGACTTGCACTGAAGGAGATTCATATCTAGTCCTCATTCTGACCTTTGGAGGATTTTCTTATTTCCTGAAAATGTTCCCATTGGACTAAAACCTACTCAGATAAATGAGGCCTACAGTCAGTCAGTTCCAAAAAGAGAATCAAAACCTGTTCAAATTGAAGGAATTAAAAGTTGACAAAAAGACTGAATCCAAGATTTGGAGATAGCATAATTAGAGATCTACAAGTAATTTTTAAAAGGGTGCTGGGAACAGGGGCGCTGCACAAGATCCCGGGCCCAGTCCACCCCCCAACCCCCCCCCCCCCCCCCCCAAAAAAAAAAAAATGTATTCCAGACTTTTCAAGGGCTCTCTCTTCCTCTGGGGCCCAGGTAATCAGTGTACACCTTCTACAGAGGCACCACTGAGAGCATCCTGTCAAGCTTCATCACTGTGTTACGGCGCCTGCAAAGCGTCCTGCCGAAAGACTCTGCAACGCAAAGTGAGAGCAGCTGAGAAGATCATTGGTGTCTGTCCCCCCCCTCCAGGAAATATACGGAACCCGTCTCACCCGTAAAGCCCTCTGCATCTCAGGTGATCCCACTCACCCATCACACAGCTTCATCCATCAGGCTGTCAGGAAGCTGAACACCCTCCTAAACTTGCCCCCCATTCCCCCCCCTTCCCTCTTCTGCCCTAGGGACCACTGAACTATGAAACCCCGGACCAGATCCCACATCCCCTGGTCCTTACACCCTCCCCCCCAACTAACATACATTGACATGCACCTGTCACTTTGTGCAGCATTGGTCTGCTCACTACATCACTCAGCATGGAACTGATGTCACTCTACTACCTCTTCAGTCAGTTAAACAAAACCACTGCTCTTGAGCCCTTTGTCACTTTGTCACTTTAATTAGACTGAATAAGCTTCTTTTTGCACTAAAAATCTTTTTATCTGCACTGTTTGTTCATTTCACTAGTTTGCATTCTATTTGCCATGTGCCTTGCGCTGCTTTATTTAACTTTATTTTTAATTTTATTACATGTCTTTTTTAGATTCCCTTATTGTATAGCTGTATCTTATATTTTATATTTGATGTAGATTTTTAGGCTCTACAGTTAATGCTATCTGTATGCACCGGGGGTCTGTGAGTAACGCAATTTCGATTCTCTGTATGTATGTACTGTACATGTGGAAGAATTGACAATAAAGCACACTTGACTTGACTTGACTTGACGTATCTCAGTAGTTATGGAGGTCTAAATGTGGCTCAAATGGCAATTTTTCAGTGGACAAACTATTTTGCCCCTTCCTCACTTTTTATGTTTGTCTTTCTTTAGGAAAAAAAAAAAATATATTAACAAAATACAAAAGTTTAGCTAGGTAATTTTCTGAAATTTGGCTGATTTGACACGGAATGATTCTTTTGTATTTTAGGTAAATGTCATTAAGCTAAAAGTGTTGTTGATGTCAAATTATAATTTGAATTACAAAAGACAAATATATTGCACACTATATAATGATGTTTACATGTACATTTAATAATTTACTGTTTACTGCACTGTGTTGTTCTTATTTAACTATAGTGGCTATGAAGTGTCATACAATAATAGGAAATTCTTTACTTCTCCATTGGTATATATATATATATATATATATATATATATATATATATATATATATATATATATATATATATATGCATATGAAAATGTCTAAAATCATTAAGATTGTGTCATAAATGGGAATTAAGCTATGAATGACTCTGTCCCTGAAAGCTTTTGCTGCATTTTTGTAGTCTACCATCTATCTTCCTCAAGCCTTTGGTATGAGCAAACAGTTTATACTGTCATCTTACTGGATGGTCATCTATCATCTCATGTCTTAGCATTGCAGACCAGCACAACTCAACCTTCACTGCCTCTTACATAATGACATGGCCATGAGTTTTCTAAGTTTGCTAGAAAGGCTTTTGATAAATGAAAGCCCCAGTGAAAGCACATTTTATTTAAAAGTCTATTTTTATAATTACTTCATCATGATGCACTCAAAGGACAATTTGTTGTTTATGAATAAATTTTAATTAATAATAATAATAATAATAAAATATATATATATATCATTTGTATTCTTTTGTGGTTTAGTTGGCTAATAAAATTTCATATAAATGAAAGGTCTTTGAACAACCATAATGACCTCACTAATAGGTATGCAGCGTTGCTTTGCAAGCATAATCCACAGAGCTAATTGTTAGTAGCTTGCTGTAGCCTTTTAATTAAACATTAGAGGAGAACAAATAATGGATTTCTAACAATCTATTGGTTCCTTCATCTTCAATAATTTGTATTTAATCACATCTTTCTTGTATGTGCACTGGCTGCTTTGATGGATATGTATACAAACTGATCTGTGAAATCATGTTTAATGCATAGTGAACTGTTATCTATGAAATGTCATGTCTTGTTTGTGTTGATAATATTAGGTGACAAAATCAGGCTCATCTTTGAATTCTACTCCATAGTCTAACATATAACAGCAGAATGCATGGTTTGTTGTTGCATATGTCTGCTGTCTATTATACCAGGATCAGTTCATAAGATGTTTGACATGAACCTTTATTAAATAAGAACCTTACTTGAAATGCAACCAACATTTCTCACAGCAGCTGAAAGCCTTCCTATTCTTGTTTATGAAATAAACGGAGAATTGTTGATTCTAGGCATTGCCTGAAGATCAAAGCTAGCGAGCAAATTGAATAGAAATAATTTGATTTGAAACTGTTTTGCATCATCCGATGGACTTTTGCTGACAAATAAACAGGGATATATGGGTGTAGGTAACAGGTTCATTGTCATCAGGGGTTAAATTATGTTTTATTAACAAGGTTCGGGAGGAGCATGATCAGATAATCAACCGATTCAGCACAATACGTATATATAGACGGGCATTTTGACATAATTTTATATGTATCAGAACATTTACACAATAAGTCTAGAAAATAATTCAATTCTGTACTTGCGTGCTATCTGAGAAACTGCTTTATGTGTACGTGTTTTGGGTGCGTGGTTACAGTAAACCATTCTCAGAAAGTGTGCAAGTACTGTACTCTTCTGCTATTGCCCTTGGATCATTTAAATTGGCAAGACAAAAAAAAAATCACTGAAACATTTTGCCAATTGTCCCGAGTGTACAGAGAGATATACAATGAATGAATGAAAACTTAATGAGATGAACAAGCAAGCCCAGTCCATATGAGAAAAAGTAACCCTAAAGTAATATAATGCATTACATTCCATAAATAGTAATGGTAATGTTCTCCTGTTCCGCATGGCACATAAGGTGTTCAGAATTTCTCCCAGCACAAAATGTGCTGCTTCTTTGACCGTGTAGTGACAGAGGTTGATTTCTGTCTGTTTAGCACTTCGCTAACATTTCCATTCAGTGCTTTGAGACTTAAGAAATGCATCAGCGTTTCCACCACAGATATGACCTTAACCTGCATAAAATAATGCTTTATACTTTGCAGGCTCTGCCTTTGATCAGACTTTACATCTATATGTCTGTGTGAAAAAACAAACAAACAAAAAAAAACCTAGTGATACCAAAAATGAAGATGCACCGCTTATGCAATTATATTCTCTTTTAATAAAAGGCACCAGATAATCAGGGTTCAGAGCTGGTCAAATAGTCGCTTTGTTTCACACAGATAATATTTGCTGTATGTCTCAGTGAGTGAATCACATTTTAGAGATGACTCACTTCTGGAGACATCAAAAATGGACTGGAGTGGCTGCTTCCGCTCTTTTATTTCAATTGATTGTATCTCCATGGCAAATAATGGAGTGACAATATTTCCTTTTTCATCATCGTGACTTGAGCAACAGGAAGTTGCTCAGTACTTGGCTTTGCTGGCTGACGCATTTTCACAGTAATAGAGCAGAACTGAATGGTGTCCTTGGAGGTGTCATGAGTGTCAGGGGAAAAGTCGGTAGCACTCTGTGACTACACTTGTTGACTGTCAAGGCCTCTGATACACCTGTGAAATTAAACACAAGCCTTGGTCCCTGACTCATCCACATGTACAAGCCAGAGCATTCGTTCATTTAATGAATGTCCAAAAAAGGAGCTCAGATGATAAGTCCTTGATAATGATTTACATACAGTATACACACACACACACACACACATATATATATATGAATACGTGATCTGTGCCGACACTGGAGCGAACTCTGGGCTATGGGCAGACATTGGTGCGAACTCTGGTGGAGCAGGTACTTGAGGGAACTCTGGTAGGCGCTTTCGAGGAGCAGGCACTGGAGGGAGATTTGAATATGGAGATTTGGGGCTGGCGGGCTTGACAAATTAACGACCAGCGGGCTTGACTCATGAACTGCAGGCTGACTTGACTCGAGAACTGCTGGCTGACTTGGGTGAGCCGCAGATGGTGGCGGGTTTGACTTCACCATGGCCGGCAGGCTGGTTCTGGCTAAGGATAGTGCGCTCTCCAGACACTGGAGGATTCCTTCCCTCCAGCTTAGTCCCGTGGTGTCCAAGGGGTGATGGTAGTTGGCCATGTGCCAGAAGAGTGAGCATATGGTGCTGTTGTTGAGGGCCATGGCCGCGGCAAGCCTGCAGAACTCCCATGAATACTCCACCAGCAGGAGATCTTGGCGAGCTAGGGCAATGAAACGAGCGGCAATTTCCATAGCCGTGAAAAAAAACCAAACAGGAATACAAACAACTATTCAAAATGAAACAAGAATGGTTTAAAAAAACTTTTTTCTGTTTAATGTTTTGTACTTATTTTATATTATTTTGCTCAAAAAAAGCAATAAAAAAACAATAAATTCAATTTGTTATCAGTTTCCTATTGTGACAACCCTTATACCGTTACATTATGCTATGCTGTTGAGGCATGTTGTCTTTATGTTTAATGAACTGTAACATTATACCTGTGGAACATGGTGGAAATGGCTTTTTACTCCCATACTCCCCTATGTCAATTTTTGGAGTAGATATATATATATGTATGTATATAGATTCAACATATGAACCATGGCTGGCAGAGATGTTATGCAGATATGGAAGACTGAGATTTGAGATCTTTTCCTTTTTGTTTCTCTCTCTGTCTTTACCTTTACTAAAGTGCAAGAGTTGAGAAAGGTGACAGAAAACATCATTCACACATGGTCTCCAAGCTAACACAGATTCTCTCATGTTTATCACCCCTCACACACACGTCTCTCCTCTCACATATCTCTCTTCTTCCCTTTACTTCTGTTGATCAGCAGCATCTTCACCTGTGCGCTACTCTCTCTGCCATTGTGTGACATACACAATAACTGAGATGGCACTTTCATCCCACATTATTTACCCTTACTGACAAAAAACACCTGCGCTTAATGTTTTTCAGACAGTTTTTTTTATTTCAAAACATGTCTCAGAACATGAAACAGGGATTGTAAATAACTACAATTATTCTGCTCTCTTTTTGATGCTTTTCGCACCATCTTCACTGGGAACATCAACATGAAAGTAGATATAATTTTATTAGGCATCATTTGGGGGATAAATATTAATAAAGGAAGTAAGTATTTTTTCTTTGCTCATGAAGAACTTGCCAACACAATGCAAATCCATGAGATTTTAAGTCTTTTTATGAATTATTATTTTCAAAAATGACAGTAGACTTTTACATTGTTACAATATGTATGTATGTATACTGTCATTTTTGAAAATAATAATTCATAAAAAGACTTAAAATCTCATGGATTTGCATTGTGTTGGCAAGTTCTATATATATATTACATATATATATATAGAACTATATATATATATTCTATATATATATATATATATATTGTAAAAATGTAAAATTCTACTGTCATTTTTGAATGACAGTAGACTGGAGGCTGGACAAATTCTAAAAAACAGAAAGGAGTCAACATATGTCGGTTTAACATGACATATATTTCCAATGATAAAAGCCCACATTAAGAAAATATGCATAATGACATTACCACAAAACTCTGATTAGTGTTAATGTAACTGCGTGCATCTCTCTGGAGCTTTAAACTGCTCTCCGCTCGGTGAGCTGGACGCCTTCCCTCTTGGCAAATCTCAAAGTCTCATGCCCAAAGTTCAAATCCACCTTGGAGCTACAGCACGATCCACCCCATTAATTATTCTAAATTAATTATGGCATAATGATCACAAAATCATGCTGGCTTATGACTGAAAACTGGGATACTTTGTAGTTTTAATTCTCAGGGGAATCTTAAAAGAATAGGCCATGCCATTTTTCTATCTGATAAATTCTTACTGCACAGCCTCCGGCTTCAGACCTCACATTTATAATATAATTTATAGCTTATCAACTGTTATAAGAGAGGAGAAAGCACTTCTCAGATCTTCTGTTGTTGATGTCAGAGGGCGGTGTGTTCAATCTCTGGTATTTTGGAACACATTCATCTTTCTCTTGGCTATTAGTAATGCAATATTTGGCTCAGTGTTTGTTCTCTGTGTTAGGCTGGTAAGTGGTATTCCTCCTTTGTCATGTTAACTTAATATTTAATGTTTGGCTTCAAGGACATTTCTGGTACATCTGTGTATGTAATGTTGGTACTGTCATTAGGGATGCACAGTATACAGATTTGTAATTGACTAATAATAAAGATTTTTAAAGATTTTATAAATATTTGATATCTACTTAATTATGTATTCTCATTACCCTCATTTTATACATTTCAGGTTAGATTTATTGTCATCTAATATTCACTTAAGGGATAGTTCACCCCAAAAATGAAAGTTCAATCATTTACTCAAACTCATGTTATTCCAAAAAGATGACATTAGGGTTAGTAGCGTTTCGGGTGAACTATCCCTTTAAATGTAAGCTTTAGCAAATATCATTATACCACATTATAATGTTGCAATGTTGTAATTCGCTAGTACCCTATGAAATTATTTACTTGAGTTTTTATCGTTCAAATCTTTTTTTTTTTTTTACAATTTTGACAAAATAGTAGGCCATTTATTTATTATTTATCGGTAATAGTACACTTTGAATAATTTTTTTTTTTTTTTAAATTGGAGTTCTACAAAAAATACAATTGATTTTTTAAAATCTATTTTAAATGTTTAATTACATGTGTTCCTTTCCTCTTTTGTAATAGTTTGTAAAATGTACTAGCAGTGTACTTTCAACATATTTTTTTCAGTGTAAAAAAAAAATAAATAAAAAAATAAAAATAAAAAAATAACAGCATTACACTATCATCCAGAATTTTAATATCAGTGCATCTCTAACTAATTTAGATTTTTTTTCCAAGCATCTCACATATAAGCATGATGACAAAAAGGTTAAAACTTCCTTTTATGTAAAGTATCTAGTTTTCAAACATTATACAACCTAATTCAGAAGAATTAAAGGTATGACAAATTTAAACTGTAAACTTTTATTTTGTTGGTTGTGATCATTAATTTCATATTCTGACATTTATGTCATCCACTTGAAACAAAATCAAAATGCATCCCATCATACTGTTTCTAATGAATGTAGGGCTGAACTCATATGATGCAATTAAATATCTGAATTGCTGATGATGTATGAAATGTCTGAATTTTTGACGATGGTATGATAATAAGTAATGTGCTGTTGTTGGACAGCTTTTGAAGCTTTGAGAGTTTTTCTGCCTTTCAGCTCACTCTTTCCAACTTGTCCTTGAACTGTATTTTCAGAAAAGATCAAACAACCACAAGGATCCAGGATAGAGGTTCGTCTCGAATGTCTTTGATGTGAGAAGAAATAATGAAACTAATGGCACTTTTTCCTTCTTTAAGCATAGAATAAATACAAAAAATATTCCTTACCTGCATAGCAAATTTAACCTGCCTCAGGATGTTTAGTTACTGATTTAAATTTCTGGAGGACGAATTTAAATCATAATCACACAATAATATTCATTAGTGAATTGTTTTTATTTGTTACATGCCTATGGATAATTTGGGGCACAGTGTTTCTAAAAAGCTTTATTAGGGGTTCTCGAGAATATTTATGTAAGGAAAAAACATTATAGTCATGAACAAATGGTGTCATATCTGGTATTCATTAACTTACTGAAATTAACTTCAGATTGTCTTAAATGGCACATATATAAAATCATTTGAAGACTGACACAGATGCTGTTTTCAAATGCCATTTGCCGTTTGAGCTGACCTTTGGTTGACATGAATTTTGCCAGATGCGGATCCGCTGCAGTTCTGAGAATTACCACAGCTTTCTATTTATTACCCTTGACCCTGCCTTCTTTTAATTAACAGTTTAGACACTGAAAAAATTTAATTGGTGGTTTAATAGAATGGGGAAACTTACATTTTATGTTATTCACAAAACTACTGGAAAACAGCCAATGGACAAAAGTAGTCCTATAAAATGTTGAATAGATTTTAAGGTCCTGAATCCTCCTTATGTATAAGTCCATTATGAGCAAGGACCAAACTATATTGCCAACTCTATTGTCAATTACAGTTTACAATTACTTACAAAAGTCTTTTCAAGAATCACCAAAGCTGCATTTATTTGAGAAAAAATATGGTAAATATGTAAAATTTCAAATAAATTCTATTTGAATATAACTTAAAATCTAATTAATTTCTATGAAGCATCATTCCTCCAGTCTTTAGTCACTTGAACTTCAGAAATCATTCTGATTTGTTGATTTACAGCTCAAAACATTTCTTATTATTATAAAAAAGTTGGGCTGCATCGCATTTTTGTGAAAACCATGATACTATTTTTTTCAGGTGTCTTTGATGAATAGTTCAAAAGACATTTATTTAAAGTTATTTAATGCATTTTAATGCATCCTTGCTGAATAACATTAAAATTAAAATCGTACTGACCCCAAACTTTTGAAACGTAGTGTATATTGTTTTCTTAAATAAATAAAACATTTGAAAAAATAAAATAAAATAAAATAAAAATTTAAACACTACTGCAGTTTTAAATACACAACAATATAATCAAGTATTTACATTTATGCATTCCTTGTAAAAGTAATGTGATAAAGAATAATATTGAATAATAATGTCTTTCTCTCTGTAACACTGCAGTTGCATTGTTTCATCACAATTCATTTTGCGCAGGCTGTACTTCAGAGTGCCGGCTGGCCGAACAAAAGGGGTGTTATATAAATTCTTATCATAGACACTGGTATGGTATCCTAAAAATCTCTGTCACTCTGTCACAGTCCTCACTTATAATGAATCCTTTTTTAATTAAGGGGGACAGAGTAAAGGTCCCCGGATACTGTCTTACCCTCCTCCCTCACTCATACTTTTGCTTTCTCACTCTGTGCCACCAACAGCAGTAGTTGTTTTTATTATACTTGTGTCTTGCTGACGGGGGGTGACGAGCCCTCTTTGGTATTGTCTCGCTTGACCATCTAATTTATATAAAGACACTGATTAAACACTGTGAGATCTGATGATCTAAGCGCGCTATGACAGAGACCTGTCTCCCATGGGCAACCTGCTGGAAAAGTGATCGTTTGATGAAGTTTCTGGTAGAGAACTTCATAACAGCATGTCTAATCCCTCAAAAGTTGTCTGACTCATGGGGATTTTGGCTTCTATAGAACAACACCCCCTCCAACCCAATCCTACTCTAATGGATGTTTGATGAAAGTGGGTTTCACTTCCATTAAGTGAAGTTCTTTCTTTTTTTTCTCCAGAGTGCACGTCTAATCTAAAATAGTGCACTGTATTTATTTATTAAAAAAAATGTTTGGCACCTGTGAACGAGATAAGAACAAAAGCCTATCAAAGTTCTTAGGACAAACAAAAGCTCAGCTCTGAAATGAGTTCAACAAAATGAATCAACACATTCTGTGCACGTTGAGTGTTTCAGCAGCTCTGGTTCCACAGTGATCTTGTAATAATCTACCCGCGGAGGCAATTTGAACAAATCACATATTTACCTTGTGCCACACATGACACTTTCCATGAATAGCATACAAAATCAGGTTCCTTTTTTCAACTAGGTTTAGACTTCAGAATGTATTGTTCGTTCATGTGCTTTATCTTTTCTCTTTACATGGTTGGTGGTTTATATGGTTTGCATTCTTGGTGACAGGTTTAAATGGTTGAGCTTCTATCCAGAAAGGGGTTCCCGCTTATGTCACTTCCTGAGGGGGTCACAAATTTATGCAATATTGAAATTGTTAATTTTTTTATTTATTTTTTAACCGTGGACATTTGTGCTGTAACAGATTACATGCAAAAAAAAACAAACAAAAAAAAACAAACAAACAAACTAAATTTACAATTTTATTTGCGTATAAAATTTCTGTCCTTTTGGTTTACACTGTTTTACACTAAACAAACTAATAATGCATATCTGTGATCCATATTTGTCAGTCATACAGTAAATGAAAAAAGTATTATTTCTGCACTAAAAAAAAGAAATTTATCATCTATTTGCATTTATTTGATTTTAATTACTCAAATTTACTTAGAATCATAAATTTGTTAAAATGGCTAAAAGTGGAAAAAGCAAGCAATTAAAATGTATGAGACTGAATAAAATTTGAATTATTGATGATAAATATGTAAATCTGGTTATTGTGTATTAAAAAAATCAGAAATCTCCATTTCATTTAAGTATGACTGACAAATGAATAACATTATGTAGTTTGTTAAAACTGTAATGTAAATTAATGTTAAAACTATATGCAATTCAGATATACATGCATTTTAAATTTAGACCTACGTAAATATTTTTGGAGCATGTATGTCGGATACAGGCAAATCATTTTTTTTTTTTTTTTTTACAAATGAATTAAAATGAGTAAAAAAATATTTTTCAATGATTTACTGAATATTTATTGAACAAAATAGAAATTTATAATACCATTTACTGGTTTAAATTTTTGGATACAGTCGAGAAGGTAAAGAAAAAACATTTTGAGCAAAAAAGAAAGTGGTATAGATTAGTTAATAGTTCATATAACATCTGTATAGAATTTATGACTTAATTTATGGGACATTAATTTGTATCCAATTTGTGTAAAAATGTCACACATTTATATATAGCATTGACAATTATATATGTGACATTTCTAACACAATGTTTGCAACACATTCTAGCCTGCTTGTTGAATGAGCATTCAAATTACAGTTCAACTACATCAGATCAATAAATGCCTCAATTATTAAAAGGTGAAGTCTTTGTCAGCTTTTTGCCATCATTTTTCACCTTTTAACCTGAGGCTTAAAATGTGGTGCCATCACAGATGGAGAAGATCGATTGTTTGATTGATTGGATAACTACTCAGTCCATGGAGGATTGCAGTTTAAAGTCCTCTAACAGGTGATTATAGGAGGATAAAGTGTAAGCCATAAGACTGCTATTACACTACTGTGTTGTTAAACACACACAAACACGATGATGAAGAAAGGCAGTCTTTAACCCTTTCATGCATGAATTATGATAAATTCAGTCAGGATTTTTTTCAGGATGTGTTTTTATTGCTCTTAGGGCATGAAAAACAAGAATTGATTTTTATTTTTATTTTTTTATTTTTTTTTCAAAGAGATCTTCAGATGTCCAATTGAGTGGACAGCATGCGGTTATGGTTTAAACTGATAATGTACTATATTTAATATAAGACAATAATCAAACAGAAAAAGGATGTGAATTTAACAAACTAATCAATACAATTATATAAAATCATGTGAAAACTATAAAATATATACAAAAATATATATGAGAAATATTGCAAAGGCTTCATACAACTTCATACAAGTTGCACTGCACCATCTTTGATATTAGAACATGAGGACATGATTCCATCAGAATTATCTACAGCCTGTCAAAGTACAACTTTGGAAACCACTCAGATGCTCCCTCCAGTGCACCAGAGTATGGATATTTACCCTTATTAGCTGATAATTCTGATTATGTTTAAGATGGACATGCACATTTCTATCATAGCCCTCCTCTGAGAAAACCTAGCGATACGTTTTTTCTTTTTTTACGATATCTCTTCTGAAATGATCAGTGTTGGGGGTAATGCATTACAAGTAACATGCATGACACATTCAGATTACTTTTTTGATGTTACAAGTAAAGTAATGTGCTACAAGTAACATGCATTACCTAATCAGATTACATTTTTATCTAACAAGTAACTAACTACAAGTAACATGCATTACCTAATCAGATTACTTTTTTGATCTAACAAGTAACTAACTACAAGTAACATGCATTACCTAGTCAGATTACTTTTTTGATCTAACAAGTAACTAACTACAAGTAATATGCATTACCTAATCAGATTACTTTTTGATCTAACAAGTAACTAACTACAAGTAACATGCATTACCTAATCAGATTACTTTTTGATCTAACAAGTAACTAACTACAAGTAACATGCATTACCTAATCAGATTACTTTTTGATATAACAAGTAACTAACTACAAGTAACATGCATTACCTAATCAGATTACTTTTTGATCTAACAAGTAACTAAATACAAGTAACATGCATTACCTAATCAGATTACTTTTTGATATAAAAAGTAACTAACTACAAGGAACATGCATTACCTAATCAGATTACTTTTTGATCTAACAAGTAACTAACTACTAGTAATATGCATTACCTAATCAGATTACTTTTTGATTTAACAAGTAACTAACTAAAAGTAACATGCATTACCTAATCAGATTACTTTTTGATTTAACAAGTAACTAACTACAAGTAACATGCATTACCTAATCAGATTTCTTTTTGATGTTGAGTAAAGTAATGCATTACAAGTAACATGCATTACTTAATCAGATTACTTTGTGATTTTATGCTTAAAAAAACGCATTACAATAACGTGTATTACGAAATCAGATTACTTTTTGATCTAACAAGTAATGCCTTACAAGTGTCATACGTAAACACATGACTTTTTTTGATATCAATGGAAATTACATTCTAATAATACAAATACATTTATTTACAGTAAAAAAGTCACTGCAGATTAAGTTTTTGAGTTTTAAGTTTCAAAAACAATATTCACATTATAATTATGAATTGTAGCTGAAATATAGCAATTGATGCATGACGTCCACTACAGTGGACATGTGATTAGTCAGAGTTTTCTCTCAATCTAAATTCAAAACTCGGAAAATTTTACTGTGATATGACTCATTAGATATTGCTTGATGCTGCAATATTTTTTTACCTACAAGAGTCTCCTAGGATAGAAGGAATGGGTGGATATTCCGGAGCAACTTGGCATGTCTGACTGACCCTTGGCCATCTTGGTTTGGAGGGGGAAAAAATCGAAACACAACAGCTTGTCACTTAGTTGCAATTTATGATGCACCAGGGTCCAATGAAGAGGCTGATGTGCAACTTCGCCATAAAAACCTGTGGAAATTCAAGAAAATGCTTTTTTAATAGTTGTCCACTTTAGTGACCACTATGCGTGAAAGGGTTAATAAATCAACAGAAGGTAAATCCAAACAGAGGAAAGGCTAACAACACACATAATATAGAAGAGACCCAACAACAATGAAAAGAAAGAGAGCATATACAAGAAGACTTGACTAACTGAATGGAATAACAGAATTAACTAAAAGAACGGAAACATGAAAAAAAATTAAAAAGTCCAAACTGAATGATACGGTGACAACTGCCACGTTAAATACAGAGGAAATAATATAGGCATATGTTAGCATTCGTGTATATCTTTTTAGTATAGTATAATATCAAAGTGTTCATTAATCATGGTAATGTAAAAAATGTTAACACAAGTAACATTTTTAATAGTATAAAATTTGGCCAAATTAAATAGCTGTACTACACAGCATAACACAACATACAGTTCTCATTTACAATCTATCATATCATATTCATTTTTCTGAGGGTTTTCTTTGGGCTGGACTCTCATTAGCATCACTAAAATATTTGTACAAATGAAGGCACACTGCTCTTAGCATCCAGTTAGGGGGAATGTTGGTCTGAAACAACTGTAAACAAACAGTAATTAAATATCCCAAATTGGACTGAATTCTGGACTGAAGTCATTGCTGTATGGTTCATTAAATAAGCACAGTACTTAAATAATTAAATGAAGCTAAATGTGGGCTAATTCTGGCTATGTTCACACCTCAAGCTCCCGATTACAGTTTTCTCAGTTGTTTGTTTGTGAGGTCATTCACATGACTGTATTGGACAGACACACTTATAATCTTTCTTCTTGTGATGTCTGTTCACCCCAAAATGAAAATTCCGTCATAATTTTCTCATTCTCATGTCGTTTCAAATCTGTATGACTTTCTTTCTTTTTCAGAACATAAAAGACGATATTCTGAACAATGTTTTGGTAAGTCTCACAGTTCAGTTCAAAATGTAAAGAATAAGAAATACATTTTGCATTAAGAAAATAAATCTGAATGAATATACAATTGATCAATTGATTGATTCATTCATTGATTTGTGTGTATTTATTGGTTTGTTTATTGATTTTTTGTACCTGGTTGCTTTTGCATTGATTGCTCTGAATTACTTCTTGGAAGGCAGTGCTTAAAAATGTAATGATCAGCTCGAGAGGGTCACTGATAGTCTTGCCTGTCCTTTTCTGGGATTTTAACAATAAAAAGCAGAGCACAACCAGCAATTCTTCCTGCTGAACAGATGATGCATGCTTTAGTCTAGCTGTGGATTTCAGACCAGCACCAGGGGGTGTGGATGGATTCAATGGTGTAAAATCCAAGTCATAAGGCTTGTGGTAGATTGAATTTAAAGGGACAGTTCACCCAAAGATGAAAATTCTGTCATCATTTACTCATTCTCAAGTAGTTCCAAACCTGTAAGAATTTCTTTCTTCTGCTGAACACAAAAGAAGATATTCTGAAGAATGTTGGTAACCAAACAGTTGCTGGTCCCTATTGACTTTCATAGTATTTTTCCATACTATGGAAGTCAATGGGGACCAGTAACTGAAAAATTAATAAATCAGTACAAAACAAATTCAGATTCTATGATGTCAAGATGCTGTAACTTTAAATGCAAGACAACACGCCATTCAGTGAATGAGCTCTCAGCTGTGAATTTTTTTTTTAGTGGGTCAAGTACTGCAATACCAGAATGGATTGCCATGACTGCTTATGAAAATGTGCATGAAGAATATATTTTTACTAGTTGTATTTCACTGATGTCATTATGCATTTTTAAAAAGTCTCTCTGGGGTTCAAAAATTATTAAAAATGCATTTTCCTTATCAACTTGTTTGTCTCGCTTGCTGTGTGTTTATAGTCTGAGTAAGCAAGGAAGAACCAAACAGTGCTACAATTAGCCCTGTTCTCCTCTCTTTGCTCATAGACAACAATTAGCACTCATCTGGTATACACTGACACGTTTAATAAAATGTGTTGAATAATATGTATTAAACAAATGTATTTTAATGAATTATTTTTGATGTACCCCATGATTTCATTATAAATATTGAGCTTACAGACTGCATGAAATTCCACTTAGGAGTCACTTAATAGAGTAGTAACTAAAAGCTATTTATACCTGATCTGACCATTAAAGTGACTTTTATCAGCCTGAGCTCACAATCAAAAGGTACATATTTAGACGTAAATTAAAACTGTCCAATAGGTATGTGCCTTTACGTATTTATAGTGTCGTTTACGTATTATGTGGACGTAATTACAGGTTCGATACGTATCTAAATTTACGTAAAAACAACCTCAAATACGTACAGACAGAACGTGTTCTCTGACCAGTCAGTTTCCCATAGAAATTTGCTCATGAATCTGTAATTAATTTTCATGTATCTGATTATTTTTTTATTTATGTATATTTTCCATTTTTATATATATTTTTTTTGATAAATGTAAGATCCCTATACCCCACCCGAACCTAAACCTACTCATGTTATAAGAATAAAACATAATAAAACTATTTTAGTAAAAAATATATCATTAAAACGTTATTTTGTGCCACTAACGTTAATCCTACACCTAACGTACCCCTAAACCTACCCATAACCATTTCTTAAAATTACATAACGTTACTGTTATAAATAAACAAATAACAGACAAACAAACGTAACGTTAATCATTTATTTTTTGCGAAAATATCAAAAGTGGTACCAAAAGCAGTTCAAATGATAATGAGTTCCAGTCGCAGTCCTCTCTGGAGGTAATCGTATTTATAGGGTACAGAGCAGAATTAAATGTATTAATCCGTTATGTATCTATCTTCTCTCCGTGAAGGCGCAGTAACCAGTAACAGAACTGATTTCAAATGTTTCAAAAGACGACATGTCGCAATCTGTGACGAATTAGGTGAGAACCAATGAGCGTTCGATATCAGTGCCGTAAACCAAGTCGTGGAGCACTGGCGCTATTTTCAAATTCGAATCATAACGAGCGCGGGCTTTGACTGTGACAGTCGCTGTTGCTGAGAATGAAGATGAAGATCGATTGATAAAGGGCTGAATTTGGATATGTTCCTTGCAAACATCTGGATTCTAAAGATATGGAGTACAGCAAACAAATAAAATGGACGTGATTTGTAATTTTATGCTGTGCTTTTGTGTATCTATGGTTGTATTGCACAGAAATGTTATTTCCTATTGAGTAGATGAGTAAACTGCTTTCAATAAAAACATGTATTGATATGACAATTAAATACAACCGATTTAAATCATTATAGCCACGATTTTAATATTAATACATGGGAATTCATTTACATTCACATTACGTCAGATTATTTACGTTTTTTTCGCTGCTAACACGTAACTATTTGTAAGTTTTACTGCTATAAATACGTCAGAATTGTACGTTTTTATGTGCATGAAAACGTAAGTAAATGTACGTGTGGTAGAACCACAATTAACGTAAAAATAGACACGTATTCTCATGAGATCACGTTGCTTTTATTGATGTAACTCAACTTTGTCAGATTGATACAGTCACATTCAGGTTATTTCAATGGAAGCTACCACATTATTGTTATTTTTTTTTAAGTTAAAGTATAACAATTTGGACAATAATCCAAAATCATAATTTACAAAAACAATCAAAAAGCGTGTTTACAGTAATGCACTTGCAATATAAGTATATGGGTAAATTCATATCACTAGAATAAAAGTTTAAATATGCATGGTTTTCCTACTTTACTAATAAATTTCCAGTGTAGTGTGCATGCTACAACCATGACACAAAGTCAACGATAGAAAAAGACTCGATCATAACTGATTTTAGGGGAAAGAAAACGCATCACTAATGAAACTGGAATAAACGAGTTTTTTTTTTTCATTTTTTTTTTCTGCGCAGTGGTCTTACATAATAGCCTTTGTTGGTCGGGAATCTGATTCCTCCTCCTCCTCTTGCAGGTGTCAGTCTTAATTCTGTCCAGTAGGTGGGACTTTATACTCGTCATCCGGAGCATCGCCGGTTTCAGCGGTACTTTCCTCCGGCTTGGACACTGAGAGCATCTCTATGATGGACTGTGGAATGGAAAGTCGAGGCGAGTTGTGGCATTTACACTTGTTCTTTTGATAAGGCGACCAGATCACGATTCCAACCTCGTATGATGTTCCCAGGCGCGCGCACTCTTATGTAGCCAACGCGTTTAGACATTTAACACTCATATCTTCATCAGCGATCTTCATCATCACCATCCTCATCAGCCCTGGAAGACGTCGAGTCGTTTTGGACCCAGAAGTCATGGATGTATGGTTCTGTTCTGCGGTTCCAGTGTTAGTCTGGAGGCTTCTCTTTCTTTCAAGCATCTTCCAGGGTTATTGGAGCTCCATGCTCGATTGTCCATTAACATGCAGCTGTTCGCCCATTGAGATCTATTGCAATAAGTCCGACAGTGGGAATTTCTTCCCTTTACTTGCTCTACAAGATCCGGCGAGCAATGGCAGTAACAATAATGACATTGAAGATCTCTTCAGGAACATCACGTCCATGTAAGTGGGCTTCTGTGCGTCCCCCTTCTACTGCGCAAAATGTTGATCTATATAAATATATATTTCGCCGCGACTTCCTCGTATAGTCATACTTGGCTTCTGTGTCATATATGCACAATTATATCCACTTTTATGTTGTATTATATGCATTTAAAAACTATTTCGCTGATTTAGAGATTTACAATCTCAAAGACACCGAAAATGATTTCTTCCCTTTTACTCAAGAGCGTTTTAGCATACTACTATCAAACATTGAGGATATCGATGATGCTAATGCCGTTTTGGTGCCAATTGTATGTCGTTCCTTCTGCATCCATGAATGATCAAAGCATGTAAGAACCTGTTTGCGTCCTAATTGATTTAATCAATGCAGTCTTTTTTTCATATTATTGAATGAAACCCCCTCAAGGAAATGCTAATTTTGAAACGACTGCAAGCTCAGACATTGGAATTAGTAGCCCATTGTCCATTCTCCCTTTATTGCTCAAAATGGATTGTTTGCAGGTACTCATTAATATTCAGGTCTAAACATAAATCCTTTGTTGTGGCATTTATATTATAGAAGTAATTGCAGTGATAATGTAAGGCTGGTAATGAATGATTTGAAGCGAGCAGCTGTGCACCAACAGGTTACTGAGATTTCTTTCATTCAGCACTCTGGACAGCTCCCACAAACTGGGTGATTATATTTACAGTCTTGATCTGTTATAAAACTTACATATTCATATAAAATTCGGGAGATATCTATCTGTTTTTCTTGCTGTCACTCTATCCTTCCCATCTTTCTGTTTGTTCAGTTCATGGCTGGCATGTTACATGGCAGTGTTATTTCAGTGAACACATGATTTATTTAGTGGCTGGCTCAGAAAATGGAGGGGATCTGTCAAAGTTTCAGTTTTTAAGGCAAAGTGTCTGTTCTTTGTGTGTGGAGTTCTGTGTAAGAGCTGGTTTGTCTTCCTCAATTACGCTTTTAAAACCAAAATCTTTCATTTTTGAGTTAAATTAAGTTTGGTCTGAGGCTAAATGGATGTATTTAGTGTTTATTTCTCTTAAGTTACCTAATGTGTGTTTCAATCAAAATCTCAATAAAAAAAATCTTAAGTTATCTAATGTATTTTTGAATAGTTTACTGAATAGTACTAAATAGTAGCACATATAGCTGATTATAAACTACATATTTCTATTGCAGTTACATCAAGAATTCTTCAAGTGTAAATTATTAAATTTTATGTATCTTTTATTGCGATGCATATGAAATGCATTCAAGTTTTATTCAAAAGAGAGCACAAGTGGTTTGTAATGTTCTTGCAATAGCTTTTGAAACTGATCATATGACTTACTGCAAGCAAATCATCAAGTTTGTATGAGGCCGTTTTTGTGTTAAGTAGGTCAGGACTGCCATTTGAGAATTAAGAAGAATGTCAGAGTTCGGCTCTTTACTATGAAGAAGCGTAACTATAATGGCACTGACCCTCCTCTTCCCTGCAGTCCCTGATGTATATGCATTGCTGGAGAAGTTATCCTTTAAAGGAAATTTGTGCTCAAATTTGCTTGTTTGTCTTGTAATGGCTATAATAGGGATTTTTGTTGGGGAAGCTGACTGTAGATCAGAGTATCCGGGCTACTCTGAACCATCTGCGGGGGCCCCTCTTTTACTGAGGAATATAAATGAAGCACCTTCCGAGGCAACAATCAAAAGACGCATTGATAACCTGTGGGAGCAGAGGAGGTTCAAAAAGCAAGTGCTTGAGATCTGGAAATGAGGCTCGGTTTGAGCTGTTCGAGCTTTTGAAGTTTGTTTCTAAGGTGATTGTATTTTAATTAGCTTGTCATGGAGACAAACAATAGTTGTGTTAGACAAACTGTAGTGTACAGAGAGAAACTGCAGAAGAAAACGCATATATATACGCATTATTTTCTGGCAGTTCTCATCTTTAAAAAGATCTAATTAAGAAAAAATAATTCACATTTATACATCATTGTGTATTTGTAAATGCAATATGTATTTATCCAGTAAAAAAGTAAATAATATATGACCATATTACAGTAATGAGAATCTGATGAGAATCACAGCTGAGAATAATGATAATTACAACAAAAAACCCTCAAAAGTAAAACATCCAGACACATTATTGTAATGAGAATTTGGAAGGAAATGTGCTTAATTCCCATGAACATAATGTCACAAAGCGAAAAAAAAAACCTTAATGGTCCTAAAAACAGGCTTCATTTGCTTAATACAAAATGTGATTTATTTTTCTTTTTCTTTTAAAAATTAATATTAAATGTGACCCCACCAATGCTCATGACTTCTTGCTTAAAAAGTGATAGTACATGTACAATAATGGATATTCCATCCATTCATAATAAATTAATAAAAATGAATCAATAATATCCAGTGCCATATTTTGTCTTTATTATTGTGTTAGATTATGAGGTTTGAGCTGATTTCTCTATCCTAGCCTCGACTATAGAGCTCTATAGAAGCAGCGAGGATTTGATTATATATATATATATATATATATATATATATATATATATATATATATATATATATATATATATATATATAAAATTAGCAAATGTATCCCACAATGTAATGTTATAAAGATTTGTTTTACCTTGCTGCCTTCTTAACTGAAAATGTGCCTGAGTCTGTGTGTTAATGGTGAGGTTTCTAGGTCAAAACCAGCTCTATTCTTTATAATTAGATTAGATTAGATTAGATTAGATTCAACTTTATTGTCATTGCACATGTAATTAGAGAGTCTTCCGATAGCTAAAGTTCATCTGAAGGAGTTGCAGTGCTTAATGCAGCATAATGCATAATTATGTTGTATAATGTATATATGGATATAGAAAGAAACTGGAGCGTCTGTACACTTTGAGCCAGTTTAAACTGACGTAGCATTCCATTTGATCCAGCGCCGATTCTTGAGGCAAAACATGCCATAATTTTAGTTTAGTTTTGAAAATATCAATATTTTTACTTTAAAACCCCACTGTGGTGAAAATCTGGTGTTTTTAATATGCTTAAGGGCAAAACTAAAAACTAATTAATCAGACAACACTACTGTTGAACATTTCCTCCTGCAGTGTAGCAAAAGAAATGCTCAGAAATGCAGTTTGAAACCACCACAAGGCTAATGATATAAAGTATGTTGTAGAGAGCGATACTTAAAATGCATTACCAATCTGATTAATCTTACCTTTGTAATTCTCTCTTCTCTGAAATCTGTTTCTGGTTCAGAGATATCTGGCTGAATGTATCCAATATTGGCACTTGCAATTGTAGAGCATTTACTACTTCAGTTAAAGGATTTAGAAGTGGAGCCGAATGGCATAAAGGCGGGGGCTAATTTGCATGTTCATGGATCCTCAAAGACTTAATGAGGTAAATGTGTAGAGTTATTCTGAAGCCATTTTAAGGCGTGAAGAAACAATTTACAAATATGTAATATTGATTATCAAAAGAAAAAATTAGTGACCGCAAAGGGACATTAATGTTTAATTTATTTGTCTCAAAAGAAAAGGTTTTAAATCATTTCTGTCATAGTTTCTCACCTTTAGCCTTTTTTTTCACTTATTGTCTCAAGAATCAGTGCGAGATGAGGGCAGAGAGTGAAACAATGTGACAGTTCAAATTAAATGAGCAAAATATCTTATTAAAAAAGATCACATCATGAAATAATAATATGGTAGCTGGGAGGCACACATCTCACATTTGTGATTTTTACCCTTGGTGTCTGTTTCTCAAGGCGGTAAAAACAAAGCTACTTTAATGGCAGCAGCAGTTGTATGACAGCAGCACTATGCCACAATTACACTTTTTTCGATGCTGCACTGATTTTGTCTGCCACCACAGAACTTGACTTTCAAGACACCATTATTCCACCATGAAATATTGAATTCATGAACAAAATTCCTTTGATCCTCCTTTTCTAGGTCACGTAAAATCCTACATGCCACAAATTCCTTACCAACACAACTATATTTAGATCCAATTTAATTATCATTTTCTCTTTTTGAAAGCCTAATTTGTGCACACTATAGGCTAGTAATGATTGCATTTTAAACTAATAGGGTAAAGACCTAGGCTACAAAGTTTTAGATGCAGTCCACAAACCTGTATATTACAAAATGCCTGCTGCGTAACATGCTGGAATAGATTTCAGAACCTCAGACGTACAGGTTCATATAATATCATGAAATTAAAACTGTAAGACATTCATGCTTTCTTTCTTTCCTTCAATAACATGAGCTGAGTAGATATGGAGATTGAAATTGAAATACAGCAGGAAGATTTTAAATGAAAAATGTACGGTTCTTGTCAGATGAGATTCTCCAATGGCTTGCAATCTGACGTATATAATATGGAAAAACTGCTGTCAATGTCACTATTTTATTTTAAACGTCTCTGTTATTATAATCCAGCTTCAGACACCATACTTACATTACTTGTCTCTGTTATATGTGTGTATACACAGCCAACTTTTAAGACAGCACCCTAAATATAATAATTTGAAGGACTATACAAAGCCAGCAAGTGCACAGAAGACTCACAGATGGGGTAATGCAATACTACAGTCTATTGAAAAAGATTGTGAAAATTTCCTTTTAGATATAAAAAAAGTTGTTGTTTTTTTGGGTGAAACCTTTGAAATCAGTCACTTAGCTGTTTATCACAGTAACTTTTTGTGTGTTTCCCATCAATTCAGTTCAAAAGGATCAGTGTTAGCAACAGGCATGATGGAAAGAAAAGGTTCAACTCTTACAGAAAGCTGCTTTTATGTGTCCCACAGGGACTATGATGGAAACGCAACACTTCTGAACCACTATTTCACAGATGGGGTGCATGATTTCTCACCATGCATATCCGTCCTTACTTAATTTGAATCAGAATTTAGTTAGTTATCACTTGTTGTAGGCGTGGGGAACTAGAGGAAGTTAGTGTACACTTGTGCGTGAGCACACACTATATTTGCTGTCCCAGCTGGTGGGCTGCAGATTATAATCAACAGCATGTATGTACCCGGACCCCAGATGGGACGTGCTTTAAACACACTTTATTTTCACAGCCGAAAGTTTCCCAGATTTGCATGCTGTATGGCACTTTGGGCTTCTTGCCAGTACAAAAGTGAACAGTGATCCGGTATTTTATTTAAAAGCTTCTCGTACAACAATGGGCTGATAGAATGCTCATCAGGGGATATTCCATGTATTGCTCGACTCAAGACAAGACATATTGAGTGCACAAAAGAAAGAGCTACATGAAATAGTACTAGAAGGCTTGTTGACAGGGATACCTGCTCCGTTGCTGCTGCTGATGTTTTGCCCCAAGAAATCAACAACAAGTCATAGAAAGCAGTATTTTATTTTAATTTTAATGTGGTGGCCGGTACCAATCTAATAAAGGATGCAGCATTAGTAGCAAGTTTATAAGCAATAAAGTGTTGTTTATATGTAATCTGTCAATGAATTTTTATATGACGCCCAATTATTTTAAAATTGTAGATTAATCTCCAATGTTTGTTATCGCTAAAGACCAGTTAATTGTTTTTATTTTTTCTATTTAATATCCATAAACAATGGAGCCAAAGTTTTAAAACAAATTGTCTGAATGAATGAATTCAATGATGTATTCATCGAATAATTTGTTTATTTAGTTTAGAAACAATATTTTTGAATAAATTTCATTTACATCAGTGATCAAATCATAATCAAATCCCTAATATATAGTTCAGACAGGACCACTTTGGCAAGTTACTTGAGTTTATTGAACACAATTTATCTTTGGCGGTATGGTTCCTTATGAGGGTTCTTGCTCCCAAATAAATTGAACATACAAGAGCTTAAACATTAACCCCCCCGGAACCATCAGCTTGGAAATACATGACAATTAAGACTCTTAATAATGTCTTTAAAAGCAAACCGTGGTAATTGTGTAGATGTGGCAGTAAGACGTCTATCCTGTAGCTTTGTTATAAGGATAACAAAGTCTCTCAGTGGACATCAGTGAAGTCCATGCCAACTTGGACTTGAAAGCCTAAGTGATCTGAAACAAAGAGACGGCAACCAGAAGTTGCACGGTAATATGCTCATGCTTATAATGGGGAGGGAGGAAGGTGTTTCGAGCTATTTGAGTATGCATACTGAGCAGTAGTGCCAAGTATACGTGTCCCGTGTCTAATTGGAGAATGGTAGTGATTGGAGATATTTGACAGCTGACCACGTCAGCTGGTCGCAGCCTATGCCTCCATGGCCTGACTGAACTAACGCTGCGCTCGATTAGGCTAAAAACTGTTTAAAAAGTGTTGGATTCACAGTATTCATAAAACCTACAGTTATCCCATGAGGCCACAAATGAATGATATCTGACAAATCGGATTAATTCATCATACTTTATCCAAAAATGACATTTTCAAAGTGTAAATCAAAATTAGAGTATCTTTTCATTCATAAACACAGACACTTCTTTCCAAAACTACAATGCCAGAAAATGTGGGGCACTGCAAATGCAAACAAATAAACAAACAATGTCTCCCTTAAACGTACAAAGAAAGTGTTTTACATGATTTGTGTGCTATCAGAAAATAAATTTTAATGAGAAAGAACATGTCTCTAATGCTTGTTCTCATTTATGTTAAATTAGCTAGACACATTTTTACATCTAAAGCTTTGTATTTTAACATTACATGTTTCAGGCTGTTGGGTCCCTAGGGAATTCTTTGTGTCCTATGTTGAGGTTTGGATCTGGTGAAACATGAAGCAATATTAGTAATGTAATTCAGTGCAATAAGGCAATGCTCATTATACAAATTACCCCCCAGCACACACACACACACACACACACACACACACACAAACACGCACGCACACACACACACACACACACACACACACACACACACAGACTAAATCTCCCCCTCACAAATACTCAACATCATAGACGAAATATGCCAAGAAAACCTAAAAAACACATTTACCCCTAAACAATATTTTTTATATAGAAACCCCACTATATATATATATATATATATATATATACATATATAAAGAAATGAATATTGTAATTCAGCAAGGATGCATTGAATGCTCTTAACAACATACACAAACATAACAGATGTTATAATAATAATTCTTTGTTTTAACTTCATAGTTTGCTGTATTTTCCTGATATCTTCCACTCAACAGAGAGCAAAATTTGGTCCGGTTTTCCCTGATAAGTGCGGGAAATCAGAATCGCCTGCTATTCTGTGTTAAGGAAGTTATCTCATGCAGGTTTTCCAAACAAGTGCTCACTGTAGTCTATGTGGCAAGTGACTTTGGCATCCCAACACCAAAAAGATATTGGCGTCCGTGCCACTATTGCTGCTCTGTCTAATGCTCTCTACCTCATGGGACCTAATTATGCTCATTTTAATTTTGGCTAAAGCTCAGGAGTGGATGGAGGGTAGAGATGTGCTGAATGTAGATACAGTTCAGAAGGAGTTTTGTTGGGCCTATATTTAGACTGCCAGCTCTGGTCATGGACCATGAAGCTGTGATGCATTGCATACAGTTAATGTGAGGCACACTGATACATGGCCTAAATGCATGCCTGCCTAGGCACGGGTAGTTCGGGAAAGTAGAGTCTTATGTGCATTAGCTTCAATAATATGTCAGAAGCACTTTGGATCAGAAATATTTAATATGGAAGAAATGTCCTTTGAGAATGTGTAACTGCTTTTTTGCTGGTCACATTCAGATATTTTAGAACACTTTTCTGCAAAATGAAAGTTTTTGACTCACCTTTATGTCATTTCATATCTTTATAACTTTGTTTTTTTTTCTAAAATCAAGTCGTCGCTGTCTCACAATGTTTCTGGCTGACCAGTGTTCTGGAAGCTCCTTCCAAAAAGTGTATTTTGTTAATTGTTAAGTATTTAAATTATAGGCTTGTTAACATCTTAAGCTATAACCAAAAATATACTCGCCAAAGGTATAAATTAATCAGAGCTTTATTTATTTATTTTTAAAATCTCAATTAGGGTGGCAGTGTCAAATTTGAACAGGTATATGTAGACTAAATACGACAAAACACCCTCATTCACAATATAAAATCAAAAATGTAGTAGGCCTACTTAATATCGATTCATTTCAGTGTGTCATTTTTGTGAAAATGTTTCATTTTTATGAACCATACAAACAAACCAATTCACTGGTTTCTTTCAAGAACTACATATCAGAGAATACTCGAGTGTTTACTTTGTATTTAGTTCATCTATTTTCTTCAGTTTGATGCATTGTGGCCCATTTGTGCACCTGTTGTGAACATCAGGTGTTCATATCTCTCCAGTCACAGAGATATGTACAGAAGAATAAATGGTTAGCTTTTATTTATTTCGTTTTTTGCCATTTCAACTATAAATCTGACATACAGAGTATTTAAAGGGATAGTTCACCCAAAAATGAAAAGTACTCCATGAAATACTCACCCTCAAGTCATACATTATGACTTTCTTCTTTCAGATGAATTCAGTGGCAGTTATATAAAAAAATTCCCGGCTCCGGTAAGAATATGCTAGTCTCGTGAGGACCATGTTTTGCTTATAGCAAAGGAAAACCAGTCTCCTTTTGGCTTACATCGAAATTCTCCAATAGTTTTCTGTACAAATCTCATGTACAGAGATTTAAAAAAAAAGTCTCATGTCATCACATTCTTGGATTGTTGTAATTTTTGTAATGTGCTCCTTTTTGATACCTGTAATAATGTGACATGTTCAGGAGAGCTGTGACTTTGTTCTGTTGACCATCTTAAACACTAAACAGTAGCAAACACCTAGTATTTGAAACACACTGGCAACATGCAAACAACCTGTCAGAGAGCCTTAGGAAGCACATAACAGTGCATCTATAAAACCCATAGCACTACAGAAGACAAACACCACTCACATTTACTTCAGAAAATGTAAATGCAACTGCATGTAATTACAGATGTTGTTAATTTAGAAAAAAAATATCCTGCATACTCTAACTGCCATGTAACAAATGCTAAGAAACCCTTAGAAGTGCTGTCTCACACAAGGCCATATATATTTCCAGCGTCTAAAATGCAAATCAGCAACCAGGCACCTACAAATGATTCATAGCTTGTTAGCGGTTAAGGTGAGACATGTTGTTTTTATACACTGGAAATGTAAATCCTGGATTGCTGAAGCTGAAATCAGCAACAGATGGAGGCAGGCGTGCTGGAAGCTGTTTCTTCTCCCCTGGCGTGATTGTTACTGTTTTATACACAAAAATTGTACTTGATGTACTTGTACTTTGATGTTTAATAAAAATAAATAAATAAAAATAATTTAAAAAAATCTCTGTACTGTTTAGGCTATGTGTTGTAACCATTAAAGAAAACATATTTGGTTTCATATTTGTTTAAATATTATAGGCTAATGTAATTTTTTTATTTATTTAATCAATGTTTATTATGAAAGTGAGCATGCAGCATGAGAAAGATATGATACATCATGCGCAATAGCCTATGAGACATGGAGTGGGTAAGACATGATTTGGACCACTTTATTGAGTTTTGTTTTGTAGAAAGACTCTGTTTAAAAGATTTTCGTTTTGTATAAATTGTATCTTAATTTTGATCAATATTTTATCAACCCATTGCCTGTATTTAATAAACAAGCAAATATATTAGCAGACGTAATAAGGTGCCGGCACATCACTTGTATTGCACGTGAACTGGAGGGCGCAGAAACTCAGCTTGTGCCTCACAGACAGTTTTGAGAAATATAGGCTATCTATTATAGAAAGCTTAAAAATGTCTACTTTTAAACGAAAATATTCAAAACGAAAAGAAATAGGCTACTCTCTGAATATGTAGGCCTAATCCATATGAAATGTGCATTTCTCTCTGGCGTTCATGGCGAGTCCGCATCGTCTTTGCAGTGACACAGAAAACACCATTTTATTAATAAATAATTAAATGTCTCCTTGCTATTTTTGACAAATTCATAATCATTTCTTTTGCCGGTTTTTTTGTGGCAAAATTATGCATGCGGTCGTGCGCTTGAGAGCGGCTAGTAAACGCCCATTATTCTGATCGGAACAAAGCATGACAAACTCTACATTTATTTCATTTTCTCCATAGAAATGAGAGGCCATGTCACAAGTCAAATATTTTTTTTTATTTACAATAATAGTGATTGTCGGAAGAGATGGCTTCCCTTGGCTTCAGGGAGAAAACGCCACTGAGAACGGGGATGGTCATTTCTGGAGGAAAAAAAAACTAATGAAAAAAACAAAACAAACAAAAAAAAAAAAATTAAGTATATATGTCATATATTCACTAAATAATTATTCACTATTATTTAGTGATGTGCTGCCTTATGCTAGGCCTCTTCAGCCACAGGACTACGGTGAATAGGCAACAGCATACAGAAATAAATAATGCTAAAATGCTCGGCGGCAGTATAAGGGATTTAAAACCATTTCTTACCTCAATTTAAAGTGCACCAAGCTTGGCCCTGCGTTCAGGTGTGTTGCTGATGAATATATTTTTATTTTTTTCACGTTTTTAAGTACAATATTAGGTTAGTCCACAGCCCCCCCAGGGGGGGCTGATGCTATGACGGGGGGGGCTGCAGCCCCCGCAGCACCCCCCTTCCCGCGCCATTGGATGGAGGCTAGCTGTAATTTCATCGACTAGATCCATTATAAATTAGGCATGTTGTACACCTGTCTCTGAATAATTACATTTATTCAGATGCTATGTGGAAGTAGAAGGAAGGCCATTAAAAAAGTCTGTGAAGAGTAAAACAGTATGTTCAACTCAAGCAGTCATGGTGAAATATATTGTACTTTTCTACAGATATGGTTACTGTAATTGCTTTTATAATATTTGAAACAATTAAATTGGTCAAATTCACAGTTGTGCTCTTAAGCATTCTTTATTCTTGGAATGGAAGTAAATAAGGATTAAAAAAATATATTTTGGGGTTTTTAGGGTTCTTTACTCAAAGCCTGACTCTGAGATAAAAAGGTTGTCGATCAATGCCTAAAGAGGACGCCTGAGACAATCTATTTTATTAAATGTTCTTCCATTTTGCTCTGTGTACTTGTGATGTAGATCATTTAAACAAAGTCATCAATCATGCCCAGGCATGGATTTTGGGAGCAATGGAGAGACTGGTGAGAAGATTATGGAGAATACAGCCATGAACTTGTGCACAGCCCGAGAGAGGCTTTTCATCAGATGCTGAAATGAAACATGTTCAGAGCCTTTGACTGATTTGAATAATTCACATGGCTTTGTGCACCTAAAATAGAACATAATAATAATATCTAGAAAATAAAAAATAAAAAATAAATAAAAGCAATGGAGACTGTTGGGGAAAAGAATATATATATATATATATATATATATATATATATATATATTTTTTTTAAATTACATTTGATATATTTTATAATTTATTTATTTAATAATTTATTACTTTTATAATTTACTAATTTATAAATAAAGGCTGTCAAATCGATTAATCATGATTAATCAAATCCAAAATAAAAATTTGTGTTTACATAATATATGTTTGTATACTATTTATATTTATGTATCATTTTTATTTTATATATAAATACATACATACACATGCATATATATTTAAGAAATATTTACATGTATTTGTGTGTGTGTGTGTGTGTGTGTTTGTTTGTGTGACCCTGGACCACAAAGCCAGTCTTAAGTGTCAGTTTTTCTAAGTTGAGATTTATACAGCACCTGGAAGTTGGATAAATACGTTTCCCATTGATGTATGGTTTATCAGGATCGGACAAAATTTGGCCGAGATACAACTATTTGAAAATCTGGAATCTATGGCTGCCAAAAAAAAATACTGAGAACATTTCCTTTAAAGTTGTCCAAATTAATTCTAAGCAATGCATATTATTAATCAAAAACTATACATTTTGATATATTTATGGTAAGAAATTTACAAAATATCTTCATGGAACATTCATGGAACACACACACACACACACACACACACACACACACACACACACACACACACACACACACACTTGATTTATATTACATATTACATATATTTCTTACATATATCTACATACAGTACACACTCTTCTATTGTGTAAACACAAACTTTTATTTTGGATGCAATTTATCATTGATTTTACAGCCCATACATACATACATACATACATATATACATACATAAATAGTGTTATAGATTTATTTTCATCCAGCAAGTAATGTCTGATTTGCATATTATTTATACATAAAATAACTTAAAATAATTGTTAAATTGTATACGTATATACATACACATATATGAAAAACTTTCCACATGATGACCAATGTAAAATGGTCTTAGACGTGGTTCAGTGGTGAGCTCAGTCAATGCTCTTTGGGGAAATTAGTGACCTGAGGACGCTCTATAAAACCAATGGGCAGTAAAGTAGCAAGGCCTCTGCTGTATTACATTAACTGCAGTGCGACTCATTTGTAAAGTGTCACTTTCTCCACTGCTGTAAACAAAAACATTAAATCTACCTGATGTACTGTGCTGGACTGTGCTTCTAGGGGCTTGTGGCATTGTCAGGGTGTGTGTGGATCTAGAAGCATGTTTGCTTCTTTGTGTGCTTGTGTTCTGTCAGCGGCACATCTGTGATTTCTCCTGCTTGGACCACTTCTGTCCAGATTGTGTTTGTTTTAGCTGGCAGATAAGAAGCCTGTGGAATAGGAACTAAAGGCTATGCTGCATGCCCTGGAAATAGCTGAATTAAATGGAAGCATGTTTTCAAGCAGATTCTGACACTGATAATGGCGTTCAATGACACAGTAAGGGAGAGCGGTAATAACTGTCATATTTTTAGATAATTTGTAAACATGTTTTATCTTGCATTGCATAATGTGCTCATTTATGCTTATCAGCATATTTTTATGCATGTAAATCACATTTACTGTTGCTTATGGTTATATACCTCTACCCTAAGTATTAAACTTCAGCATATAATTTATCCAGCATGTTTTTACTACGGAAATAAATGATATGTCAAAATGCATGGCTTGTTTAGGAGAGATATTTTATTACTTTACCAAGAAATCGGACTGCAATTTTTCTTGGTGGACAATAAATGCTAACAACAATTTTTCTAAAAGCTTATCTGTCGTTACTCAAAAACAAATATCCCCTGCTTTAATAAACTGGTGCTAATGGTTCTGTTTTCAATATTATGTCTCTCTTTCTTTTGTAGACACATAGAGAACTGGACAGGATTGCAGATTCTTAAGGATGTTGACATGGAACTGTACACAGGACTCCAGAGACTGTGAGTATTAAAAGAACGGATCCTATACTGGTGGATGTATTGTGTTTTAAACTAAAGCCTGGTGCACACTCTACGATTTGGGCTGTTGAACGCTTCCTCTAATCTCAGGGCGAAACATCACTGACATTTGCTCAAGGGCTTGCTTGTGTTTGTGCAATATAATTTCAGTTCTGTTTGTCGATGGGGATGTCAAAATGGGAGATGATTGATCACACATTCCACGCTGTCAATCGTGTCTAAAGACCTGAGATCTATATCACACAGTCTGACAGGTGATTTCACACAGTCTCCAGTGACATTTACCCAAGAGATTTCACTTGGGTTAGATTAGACAGTATGGCAAGTAACACTTGAAAAAATTATGGTAAAAATGACAAAGTGTGCAGTGGGTTTGCACATTTAAATTGTGATATTAATGTATTTTCTTTCTGTGAAAGGTTTAATATCTTTAATATGAAGATAATAGATATTAGGGTTTATGTAATTCTTAGATTTTTTAAATACTCTTTTATTCAAAGTTTGGGGTCTGTAAGATATTTCTCTTATGGTGGTCAAAAATACAATCAAAAGCAGTAATACTGTGAAATATTAGAACATGAGAATTCTAATGTTACTGAGTAAAATAACGAGTTGCTCATCAATGTTTCACCAGTGAAACATAGTTAAAAGATTTCATGTAGTTAAAAGTACATATATAAAATATATAGATGAAAGGTCTAGTGGGAGGAAAAAGACTGGACCATCTGCTGCGTATCCAGACCTCCCATAGAGTTTCATCACTCCCACTTATGAGCTTCCTTTCACCTCTGTCAAGCCCTCCCATCTTTCTCACCCCATCCTCTCTTCATCGTATCCTCAAGACAGAGTTTCTCACTCCACTCTCCTTAATCCCTCAGAAAGGAAGCCAAGTGGACTATTCCCAGCTTCCAATTTGCATTTTTTCTCATTAACATAGCTCTCTCTTCTGCAAACGGTGGGCTCTCCTGAACCTTCCCACACCTGGGAACAGTTTTCCAGGCTTCTAAATGATCTTCTGAGGTTCCACTAAAGGTCATCAACTTCCGCATGTGTTGAGCTTTGCGCTTCACATCTTTTTTTAAGCACAAACACTGCAGATAGCAACGTTACATAACCAAACACATGAATGCATCTATCTATCTATCTATCTATCTATCTATCTATCTATCTATCTATCTATCTATCTATCTATCTATCTATCTATCTATCTATCTATCTATCTATCTATCTATCTGTCTATCTGTCTGTCTGTCTGTCTGTCTGTCTGTCTGTCTGTCTGTCTATCTATCTATCTATCTATCTATCTATCTATCTGCATGTACATCCATCCATCCACCCAACTGTCCATTATCCATCCATCCATCCATCCATCCATCCAAGTGTCTATCATCCATCCATCCATCCATCCATCCATCCATCTGTCTATCATCCATCCATCCATCCATCTTCCAAATATCTATCTATCTATCTATCTATCTATCTATCTATCTATCTATCTATCTATCTATCTATCTATCTATCTATCTATCTATCTATCTATCTATCTATCTATCTATCTATCTATCTATGTATGTATCCATCTGTCCATCCATCCATCCAACTGTCTACCATCCATCCATCCATGTATCCATCTGTCCATCAGTCTATTTAACCATCCATTGATCTCTCCATTCACCCATACAACCATCTGTTCATCTGCACTTTCATCCGTCCAACTGTCTAACCATGTATTTTCCATCCATCTATCTCTGTTAGTTTGTCCATCTATCTATTTATCAATCCATCCAACCATCTGTCTATCCGGCCATCCATCCATCCATCCATCCATCCCTCTGTCCTTCCATCCAATCATTTGTCCGTCCATTAGTCCAACCGTTTTTCTGTCTGTCTGCCATTTATCTGTCTATCCATCCACCTATCTATCTATGTGTCCATCCATCTAATGCAAGTCTTAAAGTGATAGTTAATGCAAATATAATAATTATGTTACCATTTACTAGTTCCAAACGTGTATAACCTAATTTCTTCTGCAGAACACAAAATGTTATTTATTTTATTGTTTGTAAATGCTGTTTGTACCCAAAATATCTCTTTTGTGTTTGACGGAAGAAAGACACCATGCTGTTTTGGAAGGACATGAGTGTAAGTAAATGGTGACATAATTTTATTTTTGGCTAAACTAGCCTTTTAACCTTGTATAGATCTTGAGGTAATCAAAGTACATAAGGCCTGAACAACATTTGAAGTGCTATGTTTTTTTAATTATTATTATTATTTCTTTTTTTTGCCCAACTTTTCGAGTTCAAACACTGGTAAGGACCACTGACCTGCTCGTAGGGAGTTCACCAGCACATACAGAAGCACAACTGCAGCAGTGCCAGAATGAAATATCTGCCTACACTCGTAATCCCACCCCCACAAGTTCATGCGTGTCACGTGAAGGACCATCAGGAGGGTTTCGTAATAAGGCCCCTTGCATTTGTTTTCAGGCTTTTAAGAGCTGAATGGTTAAGTGGAGAAATGGTATAAACATGGCCAACATCCTCCTTATATCTCCCACATAACAGAGATGGATAATTGTATTCCTAGAAATAGTTATAGCTATAGAGCCATCATAATAATAAAACTAATTATGTACTGATTACTGTTCACCGGATAAGGGTGTTCTGAGTGTAATCACTTTTTGCATTAAATTCCTGTAATGAAAAGGATGCAGTCATTACCAATTAATGTGCACAGAGTCTTTAGGATGCACAATTCATTCCAGCTACTGCTGCGGCTCAGTGCTGTAAAATTGGGGACCCTGATGATACCATTATTGTAACGACACTCTCTGAAGAGATGGGAAAGATGGTGAACTGAGATTGCTTCTGCAGTTTGTCATCATAAACGGTGTATATCAAACTGCGAGGCTTTAATGAACTGTTGGCTTCCCCAGGTTTGAATGATCGACATTTGAATGATCGCACCAATGCCAGGTGCAAATGACTAACAACAGGTCCCTCAGTCAAAATTACCGGATGAACTGTGCTGTGTGGAGGCTAATATAAATGTTGGTGGTCTCATCTTATGAAATTGATTTGCCCTCATCATTGCTGGATTGATGCTTGTCATTTGTGGCCAGCCAATGACACCTGTCATTCACAGGTTTTTGAGAGGAACTGTGCATTTTTCATGTGGTCGTCTCTCTCTCTCTTTTATTTTTCCCAGGACTATAATAAATTGCAGTTTACGGACAATCCAGGCACGTGCATTTGTGCAGAACCCTCACCTCCGCTACATGTGAGTAAAATGTCTTTCAAGTGTGTTTTTGTCGTTCTCTGAAAGAGTCTTTTAAGTGAATGAATCATTCTTGTTTGCTTCCATGCACTTGTAAACAATGTTGGGCAAGCTACATTTAGTGCATATATTGTAGCTCAGATTGTAATATTAGAAAATAGTAGCTGGTGTAGTGATGCAGTGGATGAAAAGAGTCAATGAGTGAATCAGTGAACAATTCAAAAGATCCGAGTCATTGGGATGACTTTTAAACGTTCTTACGTTTATTAGTTTCAATCAGAGATCAACTTGATTAGATTTTACTCAGTGTTTTAATGGCATAACTATCAACAAGTCAAGAATAGCTAGCCATAAAAATTGGGCCAATTATTTGTTAGACACATTGTAAAAAATATTTTTCAAAGTTGTAAACAAAACAAAGGTTATTGTCAAGTTAAATTTATTTTGTTACTTGCTGTTTCTTTGTAATCAATAGTGAAATTTAATAGCAATTTTTAGTGAAATTTTTGTCTACAAAATGTTTTTTTTTCCATGATTGGAAAGAACAGATGATGTTATTAAAGGAACATGTGACCTGTTGTAAATCAAGTTAATATTATAATCAAATGGAAGTAGCAACATTTTTGTATTTTGACATATTTCCAATGAAAGGGACTATCGAAAAGGAAAACATGCAGGGACTTGGTTCTATCACTCAGTTGTTGATTGGATGACAGATTGGTTGAATGTGGAGCTTGCAGTCTATTATAAGAAAAGAGTGGGATTTAAGTTTACTAAATGATTGGAGAACTCCAAAATACATCACCAGAGACAAGTCTGTCGTTTCACTGTAAGATCGAGTTGACAATCTAAAAACAGATTGTGAGGTCAAAAAATAAATGTGCATTGATGAATAGTTCACAATAACATCAATAATATGCATGTGGAAAATAGACAAAGTGAATTTTTATTTTAATGCTAAATTATTTTAAACAATTTTCTGCTGATAACTTTTTTTTTTACATCTGAAATGCAGGTTCCTTTTGGAGATAGGTCTCTTTTGGAAACCATAGCTTTTACTTTTCATGTTGGCTGACCTTTCTTTGAATCCTTGCACAACTAATGGATAGACAGTCTTTTTACCATAGCGAGGAGAAATCATTTTAAAACTCCTATTACTAATTTTTTTACCTTTCATGCCAGTAAGCAAAATGTCTGTGACTTTTAATATTTGTCATAGTCTCAGAACCAGAGGAATGCATGGTTTTCTAGAGTATGCAATAATGGTCTCAGGTAAAGGCAAGTGAACAGGCTAAGCACTTATGGGCTAGAAAGTAAAATATCCTGTGTTCACTTGAGGCACGGACAGAGCAGATGGACAGGCTAATTGTGGGCTCATTAAGAAATACTGTCAGGAACTTTAATAAAAAGATGATGACTACTTATGTCTTATTCAATTGTGGCTCTTAGAGGATTAAAGTGGCCACTTTTGAAGCTGGAATGACCGATGGAAATAAATCACTTTCAGTAACGGGCAGCATTTTCAAAAGACAAAACATACTGATTAAGGAATAAGTTAAGTACAGTACAACTACTGAGATGTTAGACTTCCTTGACTCTGATAGAGTTGATTTTTCTAGTCTGAATAAATGAATCACACTCTCTCTCTGAAGACTATAATAATAATATGCCTATAGAGGTAATAATAATAGTCTATAATAAGTCTAATGAATATTTTTCCACTTTTGTGCTAAGGAAAGGTTCATTGGGTGTTAAAGGTTCTTCATGGGATTATAAATGCCAAACAAAGAACCTTTATTTTTAAGAGGGTTTAATAAAAACTACATAGTGAGATATATTCTGCATAAAGAAAATTATGCCTGTTTTAATTTCTTCCTTCTATATTTAGTTTCTGATTTTCACTGAGACTATTTTCAAGCAGTTGCCAGTACCTCAATTTCCTCTTTTGATTTTGGGGTATTCACCCGAGAAAAAAATCTGCAATAACAAGTATATATATATATATATATATATATATATATATATATATATATATATATATATATATATATATATATATATATATATATATATATATATAAGTAGATTATTTTACATTTCTGGCATGCATTTTATGTTTGACTGATAGCACACTCTTTAATGTCGACCACATCTCCATCAAAATTAATTCCCCAGCCCCCTAAAGAAAACCGCTTGATGATTCCACACATGGACTTAAATGAACCTTTCGGTTTTTATGCGTCCTAAACGTCCTGTGTTTTAAATGACGGGGCACAGACTGGGTGGCCAGACGTTGTGTCTCCACAGCCCACATATCAACAGGAGCCTAATAAATTTGAAGGACCCATTGTAGGGAAGGAGGAAAGGTCATATCCTCTTGGGAGGGTGGAGAGTCTCTCCCTCATTAAGTCTTTCTCCTCTACGTGATTCTCCTTTCTTCACCGAACCCCCTCCTCTGACATCAAATATCGTGTGTTCATTTTTAACATGACTTAGACCGGCACAAGAATATTTCTGATAAAATGACTTTAGTAGGGCTGAGTGATGTTATGTGTGAAATACAGCTAGACATATTGAAATATTACAATAGTGGAAATGCTTTTTGTTGGTCACATTTTTGATGTTTCATCATACTTTACTTATGGTCTAGTACATACTGTCCTTTTTACAATTATGGGTTATGTGAAGTATACATATTTGTGATGCAGCGGCATGGCTATGTAGTACAGGAAACAGTTTTTGTAAATATTGTTATTTTAGCTTTTTTTAATGCATTAAATATTATTTAAATAAGTGTTTTTTGGCGCTTCATTCATGTGGAAATTCAAACTGAATTTAGAAAGCTGTATTGCATATATTCACAGAATCTGATTTATTCTCAGTCACAAGTTTATTTCACTCTAGCTGTAAACATGCATTTTAATAATTTTTAAGTTTGAATTTAATACCCTGGCTGTGCATAGCTGTCGCTGAACTAATTATCATGCATTGCACATGCTGTTGTGTAAAGCACTCTAGAGCCAACAGCACAAACACCAAGTAAATAAAGTTAGAAAAAGAACAGTTATGTAGATGCATATAATAGGACAGTCAGATGCATTAGCCGCCTTAGATGATTAACTTACATATTCTAAATATAACATGCTTTATGGAATATTAAAAGCCAATCAAAAAAAGAGTTTGGGTTGCCAAGGACAGCAAAGAAAACCAAAAATACCCCAAGCTCAATCCCATTACCAGATTTTGATTTGTACAAGACTCAAAAAGGCACATTATACATTAGTGGACATAAAAAGAAATTACAGGATCTGTCTGAGAAGGATGTTGTGCCATTTGTATAATTTTATTCATAATTGAATAGCTTTTTATGAAAAGACTACTAATAGGCTGAATACAATGAATGGTAATTAGAACAACTGTATTATATTACAATCTTTTTATTTATTTATTAAGCTTTATATGTGTGACTATAAATAAAATGACCTCAAAATCAAAAATAAAAATTGTATTTTTAGTATAAAAGCCCTGGGATCCTGCACTGATCTTAAGAGCTTTTGCCCAGTGAAGCCTGATTTGTTTTTGTGGTCTTACTGATATGTTGTTTCTTCTGACAGATCACTTTACCCCATCACGACACTTGTGTAGACTCACAAGAGAATGACAACGGCTTTTTTTTTTGGCCCTAAATGTTTTAGTCAGACTAGTCAGATTCCATTTGGCAGATGCAGCATGTATTGTTCATCGAGACAACAGTGGTGGTAAAATGGTCTTTTCTGATTACATTTATTTACAGTTAGTGTCCATGCGTGTTACAGTGTATTTTTCAAATGTGAGCTTATATTTTCTCATGCACAACAGCTGTAAATGATATAAAGTGCTATCATGGAACACTATTACGGACTATTATAATATTGTCCCATAATGGACACTTAGAGCTCAATCATCAGTTCAAGACTGAAAACTGTATCGGCCGTGAACATTGTTTGTTTCACGTGACTGGTGCACCACCTGACTATAAGAAGTCACTTGCAATTTTTGTGCAAAATGTGCATTAGATGGCCAGTGAACAGTCTGTAAGCTACCCACAGATTTGGATGTAGCTAAGTAGGAAGATTTTAGAGGCTGTGAAAGCTTTCCAAATATCCCCGTAAGATATGCAGAACACACAGCATTTAGCCTTTGCGGGTGATAAGCTAATAGCTGTGGTTGGGTACATAGAGGGGTCTGTCCACTAACGTGATCCTCTGCTTGAATTAATTGCTGCTTTTGCTAAAGGTTGAATGTTACACTCTTTCGTTTGTTACACTGCGTTTGGATAGGCTTGGGAAGCACTCCGTCTCTCTTTGTGGTTTCAAAACATTAAAGGCGTTATTATAATACCATATATTTTTAAAAATCTATTTTACTTTTTTTTTTCAGAAATACATTTTTAAATATTCAATTTACATTGTTAAGGCACTTTGCATCTTTGCATTGTAAAAAAATCTAACATTAATCCATACTGCAATTCTGCAAAGTTGTGAAGCCGAAGTCGTTGTGAAAAAACGAATTGTGTGAATCAGTGTCTGGTTGATCAACTAAATGTTTCATCATCGGACTCGGGCTTGAATTTATAGGGTAAAATCAATACCATGCTTTCTCTCTATACATTCTCTCTATAACAAAGTACTGGGCCAATCAGAGCAGAGTAGGCTCACGCAAAGGAGGGGTTTAGAAAGACTTCTTCTAACTGCTTTGTACGAATTTGTTTTATGAATCATTGAGATATGCAGTGAAATTAAATGTAGATTGTTAAGAAACAAAAGTGTTTTTTGACTTTGCATGCATGTAAAATTGGTAAATGAGCCTCCCAAGTCCCAAAACAACACTAGGAACCTTAAAAATGGCATAAGAGGTGCACTTTGATGTCATACGTTTTTCTTTTGTCTTGTATTGAATGCTGTGCCTTTTTAAATGAAAAAATAGAAAATGTGTCAAGAGTTGTCTGACTTCATTTTTGTTAAATGTCCCATCTGGGTTTCATTCCATGAATAAATTATCCGTTGAGAAGTACTTCATCATTTACTGATAAACGGCAGCATGTCTTGGGATCTTGCACATCTTACGTAGTGCTACTTCATGAAAAGAAAGTAAATGTTCTACTGTGTCATTGTAGAATAGCTTCCCAATATTGAATCACTAGCCCGAGATTAGATTTATACTGTATTTTATTACTGATGGCTTGCCTTGCTTGTCCTGCAGAGCTGTTTGGCCTGTGTCAGTTGGGACACCAGCTAATCATCTGCCATGATTTGCACTTAAATTTGGTTGTCAATCAGCAACAGAACACATTTTCTTTTCATTTATTCTAATGAATATTTGCTTTTGCTCATGCATCCAGGTTTTAGGAATTGTTCACCCAAAAATGATAATTTTCTGAAAGCATCTGTCAGTGGAGGCTAAAGATGATCTATAGTGAGTCGCTGTAATTTCAAGATGGCAGATATATGATACATAAGTCAAATGTATTGTTGTTTCTGCGGGCTAAAAATAATATAATTGACCCCCCACACCCCACCCCACGAGATTTCTGTCTTTTAAATAAGATTAGGGAATATTGATTCACCCCAGCTCACATGCTTTGCTCAGTCAGCAGGTTGGATTTTGACAGACAGTAACGGGCGCTCGTCCTGACACTCTGTGTACACAGGTAAAGACAGCCTCTCCGAGCCGCTGTCACTCACTCCAGTCTGGAATGTTTTATCACAGCTGCGAGCTCAAGCTCATCACTGTCGGCTCAAACTCCGGGGGATTGTGGGAATATGTCTTCCATTCACACCCCGTCCACTCACCGTCGGGCTCATCTTGTTTTAGCCGGCGTTCTCAACAACAGCTGATAGTTGAGTCTGCAGCACAGAAGAGGATGCGTTTCATCCGAGACAATAAAAAAAAAGTTTGTTGGTGTACTCATTGTACATTGTTCAGTCTCAGTTGGGCGGCCTGTTTAACATAATTGAAGAAAAATGTGAACAAAAACTGAACTCACAGTGACATTTATTCAAGTGGTTTCTGAGATGTTTCAGGCAGTGAGCTGAGCTGTTTACATGACTGGTTCTGTGCTGCAAATTTGCACATATAATTACATTTTTATTTCCATTTTAGATTTTTTTCCCCGCGGTAACTGTTCTCTTCGTATAAGAAACAATCATGCTTTTATCGAATTACAGGCTGCAGCTGCATTCATCTTCATTCTTTCTGAATCATTTCACTTTCTTGAACAAAATGAGTAATAAAGTTAAATCTAAAACTGATATTAAATGTGGAGCTGAAGCAATATGCATGGACCATTATGACATGAGGACTTAATGGTTACACTTAAAATTTTGATTTGCACCCCTCCCCCTTAATTATACAACTAACGGTAATCAAATAATAAAAATGAAAGAATTTTCACATATAGCATGGCTTAGTTAAAACTGAAAGTGTGGGACATTCATTTGTAGCATGCTGTACTGTACAAGCGCAGGTTTCATGCACAATGTTATGCTCACGCTGTGGATATATCTGACTGATCTAATTTAAACCCACAGAAGCCAAACAGGCCAGAGCGCTCCTGTCAGGTTAGGCCTCCAGACAGTAGGACTCTGGCATTGTCGTCTCACAATCTTTTTTATTTTTTGCTTGCCATATCGGTCAGCTTGGCAGAGATGATGCCAATAACTAAAACAGGAAACTATGTGGGCAGTGTGATTTCATTTCATATCCCACCACTATTCAGTACATCCTTTATAGTCAACAGCTGACTTCTAGATTTTTTTTTCTTTCTTTGGGCCAGACAGTAAGTCACGAGAAGCCATCGTTTACAGTGATTATTCCTAGGGTGGCCATACATCCTCTTTGGATGTACTTTGGGTTTGTTTGTTTTTATTATTGACATGCTCTCTACAGTCCTCATATATTCTATCTACGTGAATTTGCATTGCTGTACTGACATCTATTTCAGAATTTTTTTTTTCTTTGAATAGGAAGTATACTTTGTACAGAATCCTGAAAAAACGAGTATCATGATTGCCACAAACTGTGTTCAACAACTGATAATAAGAAATGTTACTTAAGCAGCAAATCGGCATATTAGAATGATTTCTGAAGGATAGTGGGACACTGAAGACTGAAGTAATGGTGCTGAAAATTCAGCTTTGCCATCATAGGAATAAATTACATTTTAAAATATTTTTAAATAGAAAACAGTTATTTTTAATTGTAATAATATTTCACAATATTACTTTTTTTTTTTTTTTTTTTTAATCAAATAAGCATCTTTGATGAGCATAGGAGTATATTGTTAAGTATCTCTTTCCACACTTGGTTGATCTGGTTGATCTCTTTGATATAGTGCGTCCAATTACGTGAGGAAAACCAAATCTCTAGCCAATCCACCAGATCAAGGCAGCCCGCTGATTGAGTTTTGCAGGGGCATGCAGCTTTGCTCCAAACAGCGTTACCCTGTGCCAGTTCAACATTGCCATCTGCCCCTGTCTCTCAACTCATCAGAGCAGCTGAAGGTGGCGGGCCCAGGTGCCAGGGCACGGCGGCTGCGTGGATGACAGCTTTGAGCTGCTGTGAGGTGCCGGCATTCTGCCAGGTCTGGGCACAGTGACAGCGCGGCATTCATTAGTGCCCCTCACACCTCTGTCATTCACAGGACCCTATAGTGTCTGTCCTGACAAGCCTTGCCCTTATTGGTGCATTTAAGGGTTGGGCTGTATTACAGTACAGGGTGAGCTATGGTAGAAATGAGTTTAAGTAAATACTGTATAACACTGTTTAAAAGTTTGGGGTCGATAAGCTTTTTTATTATTTTTTAATTTTATTTTTTAAAGAAGTCTCTTCTGCTTACCAAGGCTGCATTTATTTGATCAAAAATCATTCCTGTGATGGTAAAGCTGAATTTTCAGCATCAATTTAATCATTTTTTATTTAATCAAGTGTCCTTGATGGAATAAAATAGATGTAATGATATACAATGATATAAAATGAAAGCTTTTAGTCTAGAGTGTGGGATCGATCTATACCAGATCGATCTGTACCAGTTCTTGTTTTTTGTTAGCATGACTCATAAATATTAATTAGGTGACATTCACCCAATAGTCATAAATATTTTTTTCTAAAGCTGCTGACTCTGAAAATCTTTTCTAATAAGCACATTTGTCTTGTAATTCTTTACAAATATCTAAACAACAAAATCAGTAGAGAATATTAAAACTGTGTTAAATGATACTACAACCTATTTTAAGGAAGTATTTTAGAAAGCACCTCATTTGCATTATTATTTTCTTTTCTTTTATTAATTAAGCATAAACCTTACAGGATTTTAATTTATGCTTAATTAAGCATAAATCTAACAGGATTTTAATTTATGCTTAAAAAAAGATACAACTATTTGCCAAGAAACTTAGAAAAAGCAGAACATAGTTTAGCAAAGTGTTGATTCCTTTGTAGGCCTTTGGGAAAGTAAACAGGTGACTTTTATAGACCGTGCTTTCGCTACTGTTGACAGCTGATGAGACTCCAAATGGATTTATGAATGAAATAGGAGAGCTATTGAAGGAAACAGCAGAGAGGTAGTTTCACCTGCTGGGTGCAGAGACCACCCGGAGGAACTGAAACACAGGCGATGCTTGATTCGGTCTGGCTGCAGTAGCAGTGGATCTTTCATGTCCCAAGTGTTTTTGTTCCCTACCTGAGCTTATTTCCTCTCTTTTAAAGCATCTCCTGCCAGGATTATGCTTGAAAGCATGATGTCCCATCTCATGAATCTATTTCCTCTCCTCATTGTGCAATCACTGAAAACCAGCGTCATCAAAGCCAGACAATCAAAGGGGACAGTATTCGAAAAGCCATTTGTGGGGCAGAGCATCTTGTGCAATGCAATCCTCTCAGTTGTCTAATTCAGAGACCTGCAATATATTACATTTAAAGTACCTTTTTTGTTTTCCCTCTTTTTGGTGCCACAGAGCGTGCAAACACTGATGAAATGAGTCAGTTATTTTATACAAAACCGGTGCATATTACTGTTTCTGTCTATTAAAAAGGCTTTTTCTACAGCAAAGAGCAATTGGAATGCATTTACACTGAACAAGGCATTAATGGAGCCTTTTTAAACTATTATTGAACTTGCGTGCCTTTCAATGCAACTTCTCAGTAATTAACATGAGTGTGTTGACGTGAAAATAACACATTCTGTTAACAGCACCCACTTGTGTCTGGAAAAAAAATATTTCTATTGTGGTTCCTGTTGTTGCATTTAAGGGTTGAAAACTTTCTTTGAATGTCTTAATATAAGTGAGTTTAGAGAGCCATTATGATAACTGGGGATGCACCGTTCACAATTTTTCATGGCTAATTCCGATTGCTGAATTTTTACAAGCAAATTGGCCAATTCCAATACTGACTGCCATTTTTTCTTTATTAAAGCAAGAAACAAGAAAGAATGAAAGAGTACATATAAAACATGTTCATTTGTTGTAATACAGGCTGAACTGGCTTCAAACAACAAGTAGCAATTTGAAATTAAAGGCGACATTGCATTAAATTTAAACAAATTATTTTATTTGAGTTAGACATCACTTTAATGTTTCATGCTTTAGAATACTGTGAATTTTGTGACATAATTCCTGTCTTATTATTTTTCTCTCCAAATGTTGTGCTTTAGAGAAAAGAAGGAAATCTCTGACTACTGTTCACTAACAGTATAAATATTTTGAATTAGCTTTTATCGTTTATATATATACATAATATATGTTATGTAGCTTTAGAACTAAACTAAAATAATCAATTTTAAAATGAAACATATATTTTAACTTTAGTTAGATTACACTTTTATGTTTCATGGTTTAGAACGCTGTGAAGTCTTTGAAACTCCTTTGATACCTGCCAAGTTTTCCAAAGTTTTGCCATGAAAGAATAGCTGTTCACCCTATATTGATACAGACAGTAAAGAGGATCTTTCACTACTGTTACTGATCAACATACACTGACGATTGGATTGCCAAACGTTGTAGGGCTCACAAGCTGTGTATTCAATTTAAAGCAGGTATCTGCAGTTCTGAATAATAGACGGTAGCATGACTCAGCCTCGTGGAGAGAGAAAGAGAGAAAGGCAGAGGGAACTGAACAGGGTGGGTGGCACCATAGCAGCATCTCTGACAACACAGATCTTAAAAGTTAGCTTTAGTCAAGCCAAAAACAGACACTGGCAGAACTCCATCTCAGCCCTTGAACCAGAGCTGAGCAATTAAGATCCCAGTTGGTATTTCTTTCCCCAAGCATGTCATTCCAGGGATCTTTCTAAAGAAAAAAAGAGAAATGTTCAGCCAGTCTTTAAATGTGCACAGCTTAACTCCGTTTATGACTCAATGTGTGTTTACACAGCCTGTAACCTTTCTGTGATGGATTGATTGATTTGAGGAGCTCTGTGCAGAGCTTCATGTGGCTGTATTGGTTTCTAGATCTTATGTTAAGGAAAAGATGTAATTGTATATAGCTGTAAAAGGTAGCCTATGTACTGTATAACTCTGACAGCTTCCTTCACCTTCACACGGCGTCTTTTATGATTAAAATAATTTAATTATAAGTGTGTAGCTCTCTCTTTCTATTTAAAAGACTGGGACATTAATATGAATAATAATAAAAAAAAGCTATTTAAAAGTATTACTAAAACTATAAAATATTATATAAATAATACTAAAATAAAACTGGTGTTCAGTGAAATTCTGTAACACTTTAGAATAGGGAAAACGATTCACTATTAACTAATTGCATATTAGTATTAACATATTGACTGTTTTTATATATATATAAATATATATATATTTTAATGTTTTAAATGTTTTAAAATTTTTAGTTCAGTTTTCTGTTTATTTTTTATGTTTTTTTTATAATTCTATTTATTTTTATTTGTGTTTTTGGTAACTGAAGTATTTATGTCATAATTTCTTGTTGACAAATTGTAGAAATTGTAATTGATGTGTGGTTCCTGTTATTAGCTCTGAATCACTGGCCTGCCTCTCGTATTGAAATCCCTCACTGACCCACACATAAACAGTTGCATCAGAAGCGAGTAGCAGAATGCCTGTGAGCACATAATGATGATTCATAAACCTCCTCTGTATATCGCTGATTGGTGCGAGGTTACATGAGTCTCATTTTATTCTGAATCGTATTGAGGAAGTATATCCTTACATGTATTTTCGACTGATAATGTGGTTCTCAGAGCTTTTAAAAGACTGTGTAGTTTGTTTCCCAGCTGTGGTTGATTAACATACAGTATTCATGTCTCATGGTATTTACCTGATACTCAACAGCACATGATCATGGTATTACAGTGGTACTCTTTAGATTTTACATTTGAATAGTTAATTTGCGCGTGTTGCAGCAAGTACAGTATCCATCAAATGACTATATGGCAGTCTAAGATCATAGCTTTTCTGTGAAACATACAGAAAAATATCCTTCACAGACGTTTGGGAGTTCAGAATTGGAAAATGCAAATGTTCTTAGGCATGACTATTTTGGTATCTCCTTCCTAGACTGCAACTTAAAAAAAAAATCAATGAATTCTGTGTGACTCCTGCACAACTGGTGGCAAATTAATTTATTTCCATAGTCATTAACTACCATCCACCCTGTTCAATTTGCACTGACATTTTTCTTCACAGTGATGAAAGATGACCTTTTAAAAGAGCAGCTCCTGAAATATGCAGGTGGCTCTGCACAAAACACCAAAACATTTAGATTTACACTGAAGGCGTTTAGCAGACTCTCTTATCTGCTAAGACTTGCAAAAGTGTTAGATTCTTTAGAGAAAAATGCTGCTGTGGTCTACCAACCACAGTATTCATTTGTTAAATTTTTTTTCATCAGGCATTACTCCAACCTTCAGTAGCACATGGTCTTATAGAAATCCTTCTAATATGCTGATTTGCTGCTCAAGAAACATCAATTTTAACAATATTTTTTTTAACAATATTTTTGATGTAATACATTTTTTCAGGATTTTTTTATGAATAGAAAAGAACAGCATTTGTTTGAAATTTGTAATCGTGTTTAAGTCTTTATGATCAATTTAATGCTTACCAGGACGCAAATGTATTAAGTGTAGCTTTTTATAGAAACTAAAAACTACACCAATTAAGCATTTCTACTTTATTCTTTTAAAATACCCCAAATGCATGTACATAAACCATTTACTATTGTACTTATTAACTCAATGCTTCATCTGTGTTAGTTAAGGTGGGAATTATTATCACACGATACTGATTGATGGATCTCACAATGGAAATTAATAGAAATTATGCCTCTATCACACTAACAAAGTAAACATGTTAATAGCAATAAAGCCCAAATGGATGTTGAGAATGGGGTCTATCAAACTGGACAACAAATTGCACCCATTATATATATAGAAATACTAAATAGAAGGCGACAAGATTATGCAGCCTTAAGAAACCTAATTTTAAAAATCTCTCTCTCTCTCTCTCTCTCTCTATATATATATATAGATACAATATTCAGGATAAAGCAATCCCAGAATGCATTGCGACAAATGTAAATTCTAAATGTAGCACATTTCATTTAATAGTAAATAAAAAAGTGTACAATTTTAACCACTAGGCTAAATCACCTGAGCAGTTGCATTGTTGGGCTTTGGAGCTTGATCCAGACATCAATAGCGGGTTCATAGCAGAGGAAATACATATGAATACCTGGCCTGGTTTAGGATCAGCTGGGCTGCAGCATTCTGTGCTGCAGACATTTTATTGCTTATACTGGGCCGTCGGCCAACAGTGAGTTGCAATAATGAAGATGAGACCAGTGTAGAGGCTGTACTGTTGTAAATCTCCTGTCCAGCAGATAGGAATAGAGATCTAGTGCTTTGAATTCACAGGTTTGTCATTATCTTAAAGGGGTCAGATGATGAGCAATCACATTTTCCTTGATCTTCTGAGATAAATGAGTTTGATGTACTATGGATATGTACTGTGACTTTCACAACTCAAAAGTTCCTCCCCAGAAGCACTGCTTATTGAAAGGAGACTGCAAAACTGATTTTTCTTAACTTGCACAACTTTCTGATGTCCGACTGACACATTGGATTCTCACCAGTGGATCCTCTGCAGTGAATGGGTGCCGTCAAAATAAGAGTCCAAACAGCTGATAAAAACATCACAATAACCCACAAGTAATCCACACCACTCCAGTCCATAAATTAACAGCTTGTGAAGTGAAAGGCTGAGTGTTTGTAAGAAATAAATCCATCAAGACATTTTTAACTTCAAACCATTGCTTCCAACTAAAATAAAAGTCCTCTGTTCAAAATATTGCTTTCTCCAATGAAGAATGCATCTCGCCTGAATCAGGAAAGAAATATGCCCAGATCAAGCACCATTTAGTGAGGCAGTCCAAACAGTGCTAAAGAAATATGTTTATATTTAAATATGTATATATTTCATAGAGGACAAATATGCAATGGACTTTTTCAACTGAAGTATGGAGTATGGCCTGTTTTTGTTATTTTGGCCAGAAACGACGGTTTAAAGTTAGAATGCCTCGATGGATTTGTTCCTTGCAAAAGTGCTGCTTTTCACTTCACCAGATGTCAATTGGTTGACTTGAGTGGTGTGGACTACTTGTGGGTTATTGCAATTTTTTTTAGCAGTTGTTTGGACTCTCATTCTGACGGCACCCATTCACTGCAGAGGATCCATTAGTGATCAAGTAATGCTAAATTTCTCCAAATATATTCCAGTGAAGAAACAAACTCTGCACCTTAGAGTTTTAATTTTTGTATGAACTATTCCTTTTAACACATGTGTAGTTACATGATGTTTTTTTGTACAATTCAGTTCAATTCAATTCAAGCTTATTTGTACAGCGCTTTTCACGATGCAAAGCAGCTTAAAATTCTAATTTCTACGTTATATTAAGGAGTAGCTGATCAGCTTGTACAGACATTTGGCTGGTCTGGACATGGTGAGTTAAAAACAGAAAGCATAGAGATGTTATTCCTAAACATCAAATCAAAAAATATAGAAAAGTCTGCCAAACCTTGTGCTATTTCTAACTGTGTGTAGCACCTGTCACTCTGCATATCCTTCTAAACAATCCCGATGTTAGAAACGAGCAGCTGAACCTTATTTTTAACAGTGCCTGATCATTTCAGTCCGACTTTATTCATTTATGTGGCATATTTCATCTCAGACTGTTTTGTGATTTTGTCACAATGTGCATGGCTTTGCAGAGACTCTGGATAAGATGCTAACAAACTATTTTGGACCCCCACAATGAAAAGCAAAGTTTCTTTTAAAGAAAAATATTTTGTAATAGATTAGCTTCAGGTAAACAATCCCTTGCCGACTTATAACGAATAAGCTATTCAATCTATAATATTTAAGATAAAATTATCTTAAACCGCACATACATTCTGATGTTAAGAGTCATTTGATGATCCCATGTTGTTATGTCAGGCTGTTTTTTTTTTATAACACTACAGAGATACTGAAAATAACACTTTCATATGCTTCACCTTTAAGTAACACCCACAAAGATGTGCAATTACACAGATTGACTTATGCAACACATTTTAATAAGACTCCATCAGAAGCTCTTGAAGCAGAAACTGAATGCTTGAATTACTATGAGTTTCAAATAAAAACGGACTAATGGTCAAAGGCTTCTGTCAGAGTGTAAGCGTGTGTGTTTTTGAGTGTGTGTTGTGGGTGTTGACACTTTAAAGCACACAGCGGCAACAAAGCCCCTCCCCATGCATCAGACCGCATCAGAGAGCTTGTTGCTATGGCGACAGGCTTTGGCAGCGAGCAGTGCTTGTTATAAAACTCATAAGAGTTTCTAATGACCCTGAGAATATGCCAGTCGTCTAGTCAAAATAGCTTCTTATAAGACATGCATCCACCACTCCAGCCACCTCACAGCTGTGTGCTTCTCGAAAGAGCAGATTTCTAGGGGAAAAAATGCTATGTGGCTGCTTACTGGTCAAAGTTAAAAGAGGCCATCTGCAAGTCTTAATGATATTCTGTTTCTAAATGTGGTTTGGGTCTCTTCTTGAGTGTAATTTTGTGAGATTCTTCCTATTTAATCATGCACTTGTGCAAAACATGTATGACTGATCTTTATAATCAAGCTGTACAATTTGAGTATTCTGTATCGCAAATAAGATGAGTTACAGTATATAATAAATAGAAAAATAGTAATATTGTGCAATATTATTCAAAATAGCTTTAATAACATTTAAATTTCTCTTCTCTTCTCTTCTCTTCTCTTCTCTTCAAAACACTATTTTTGTGAAAACAGTGATACATATTTTTTTTTCAGAATTGTTTGATGACAAAAATTGTCTGATGAATAGCAAGTTAAAAGATTGTAAGATTATAAAACTCTTTACTGACACTTTTGATTAATTTAACGTTCCCTTCTTGAATAAAAGTATCATGTAAAAATATCTTACTGACCCAAATGTTTTGAACTCTACTGTACATATCAGCAATCATTTCATTGCTGATTATTTTATATGAAAGCAGAAGCTTTAAATCATTGAGCCAGATGCTCTGTAAATGATAAAACATTATCTTTTTCCACTGATAAACCTGTAAAAGTCTTCTCTACTTTTAGGGAAAGATAAGGGCTATATGTTCCTTCTGAGTGCTTCCTTAAATGTATTATTTGCTATATTTGAGATAGACAGGAACAGATCTACTGAAAGGTTTCAGACCAAGGTCCATTTAAAACCATATTTTGCACTGAAAAAAAATAAAAATAAATGCATTAATAAAAACATATTATATTTCCATTTTGACCAATATTTATGTTTAATATGATTGAAGTTGAATTAGAGATCCGTTCTCTGACATCTGCTCTATTTTTTCTCCATATCATGGATGTCCATCTTTCTTTATAGCCACTAGATTTATTTAATGCTCCCTACCACATATCATGCCTCTGGCTTTGTTAGTTAAAAGCCATTTTCCAGTCCCAGACCACCTCTTTGTATTGAATTTGTTGGCTTTTAAAACCTGCAGTCTTTCATTGCATCTACTGAATTTGTAGACGGCGAACTGCTCAAGTTCTCTTTATTGATTTGGCTGAGCGGCCCCTGCAGCTGCTCCTTTTCTCTCAGCTCCTCTTGGCAGTGATGGAGGCTCCCTCTGATTTCCTGTTGCATAAAGTACCTCTCTCTCATGTTAACTCTTTCGTTAAAGTTGTGTTTGACAGAACGTGTTCACTGAATTAGTATTTGTGGAACAGGTTTAAATATTAAGGTTTACTTCGTTTTAATATTTGAGTGATATTCATTTTAGCCTGTGTACACTTTTAAAATGTACAGTTTTTGTTAGTATTAGACTCAAGCACACTGGATGTATCAAGATTTTTCTTAACTTCTTGCCTAGGAAATCATGACGATCTTGTAAATATGTAACAGCAGGGGAAAAATCTGCACTTGTTAAGGTGCCTTTGAGTTTTCTATTCTACACTGAAAAATTTAAAAATTTATAATTTATTTGAAAGTCTTTTATGCTCGCCAAGGCTGCTATTATTAGATAAAAATACGGAAAAAAAACTGCAATATTGTGGAAATATTATTGCAAATTAAAATAACTCTTTTCTATTTTAATATATTTTTTTTCAAATGTAATTTATTTCCATGTCAGCATCATAGCAAAATCTTACCTACCCCAAACTTTTTCAGTGAAATTACTTGTTTAGTTCCCAGCATGCTTTTCATAGGGCCAAATCAGGTGTGTAAATGTGCAAATTTTTTGGAGTAAACAGAAATTCACTTACAGTACATTTCATATTTTAAAAGAGTTTCTGCTGTATGACATGATTTAGCTATTTACCATTGTGCTGAAGAGTAGAGCTTGTGGTTATTTGACTGAATAAAGATTATAAAGTATATTTCTTAACTCAATGAGTAATAGCTGTGCTAATGATAATAATATTGTTTGTTTTTGTGCTATGCTAGATATAGAAACTCAATTTAATTTAGTGAATACAACTAAAAACAGTAAGTTCAACTTAAAGGAATAGTTCACACAAAATGTTTTCATTTCAATCATTTCAACCCTGTATGAGTTTCTTTGCTGAACATAAATGAAGATATTTTGAAGATTGTTGGTAACCAAAAGTTTTTTTCCATACTATGGCAGTCACTGGGGACCAGCAACTGTTTAGCTACCAATATTCTTCAGAATATCTCCATTTAGGTTCAGCAGAAGAAAGAAAGTAACTATAATTAAGGTAAATTTCTTGTTAACTATAAAAAGCATTTATTTTATAAAATTATATTTAGTTCTATCCTGTTGTAGATAAAATTTATCATAATCATGTAATGTCCCCTAAAAGCTTTTTGTGTAATGAAGTTTCAATTTATTATATTTTTACGGTCAATATAAAATAAAAATTGTGCTCGATTCATCAGATCATGTTTTTCAAAATACTAAAAGAAAATGTTTGTCTTCATTAAATCTACACAATTTGCTTCATCTTTCTCTCTATTTCAGCTGATGTCACAAATCTCACAGGAAATGTCACATTTTGGGAGTAAAATATGTTGCAAGCCTTATGTTATGTTGGTTTAATTGCTTCCTCTGTTCACAGCTAAATCATAAATTGCTGTTCCTCTTTCTGTTTTTCTTTTTGCACAGAAACCTGTCCAAGAACCCTCTGACGACACTCTCTTGGCAGCTTTTTCAGCACCTTCAGCTGGTCGAACTGTAAGTTCATCCTGCATTAGTTAATAGTATTTCCAAAAATGACTACATGAATTCAGCTGCCAAATCACAGTATAAAAACCAACCCTTTCCTCCAACCAATACGCTCGTATAGGTCGTTTGTCCAAATCCCTGAAATACGACCCATCAGAGCGTATACTACAATTGCGCCCCTATTGGCAAAAGGTCGTTTTCATATTAATATTTTGTTCTCTTTTATTTGCGTTTCGTGTAGCTCAGTTGGTAGATTATTGCGTTTTACCTTGATATGTAATCATGCTATCATGGGCTCAAACCCAGAGAACGGATGTGCACGTAAAATGGATATGCTGTATAAATAATGATTTAGCATGATTTCTGTGAGGGTTAGGTTTAGGGTGGGGTTAGGTGTGGTCATTCGAACGAAAAAGCCTTCTTGTCAAATATGTACGAATTACTGTGAGATTGGTGTAAAAAGTCCACACATTGCATTTAAATAAATGTGCGTTTTGATTGGTAATGACGTAATACGTCATTTCATGACGACAGACGCAACGCGATACTGTCATTATTTTTACGCTTAACTTTCAAACGTAAATATAGGTCGTAATAAGGTGCTTGCACAAACAACCTATATGGTTGTTTTTTTGTTGGAGGACAGGCTCATAAAAACAGACCAAGCAATAATTAATCAATTCAAAATAAATCTCAAAACTCTCTCTGTGTAGATTTTCTGTGATAAGCAGCACTCGGCTGCCAAATTGGACTCTGAAATGCAGGCTTGATGTTCGATTGCATCGCTGTGTTCATTAGAAATGTTTTCAGCACTTTACTGTCAACTAATTTGTTTGTGCACCCCCTGCTCCCATCTTCTGATAGACTTGTGTCTCTGTCAAAGCAAAACATCTCCAGTGATGAAGCAGAAGCACTTTTTACATGTCTGCGAACAGTCGAGTTGCTCATGCTGGTTAATTAAGCCATGGCAGTGAAATGTATTGGTCTTGTCTGCTGGGAGCCTGACCTCATTTTCTTATTTGTCATGAATATTTGAGCAATCTGCATGTACATAAAGTGATGAGTTTGTTTATTGATTGTGAGAGATGACATGGTGTCGTCGTGTTGCATTTAAAATGACAAAACTATTCAATTCTTTAGAATTTGACATGTCCCGTCTTCGTTCTTTGTTGTTGCTGAACACAACTTGAGCAGCTGACATATGTCCTGCTTAATTTTTTATAATGCACATTTTTTGGCCTTTCATTTCAGTTTTTTTGGGGGGGATTCGGGGATTGTGCACATTGCTGCCTTTTCCTGTCTTCACTCATGTGGATATCGTGGATAACATAAACAACTCCTGTCATTTCTCCAAATCTTTCCTCTAGGAAATTAGTTTTACCAGATTCTGATTGTGTTCACGGTTGTGGTGAATTTATTTACCAGGTGGGTGCTTTTAGAGATCATTTCAGCACAGTTCAGTGCTGAAATGAAAGATAATTTACTAGTGAATTTAATAAGTGTTCAACTGCAACTCTAAAATGTGCCATTATGAGCTAATATTGAAAGATCAAAGGCCATTACTGGAATAACTCTTTAAGGAATAATCTGTAAATATGAGGGAAATTATAATATTCAGACCTGGGAAAGCTATAGAAATTAATCAAAGTCATGGAGATTTCTATAGTGGATGTAAAATCTTTATAGTTATTACGGTTAGCTCTTTTGTTATTGCTTTTAAGGGGGGAATCTATAGTTCTGTCAGAACCACTATTGTCAAAGATGATTGACAATTAACATACAGTTTAGGTTGGTGGTTTTGTTCTGTTCTGGGCAAAAATTCCCTGCCCATCCATTTAGCCTAGCATGGATAAGAGCAGGGAGAGCAGCATTAAACCCCTTAGGATAAACAGAATACAACCACATTTAGCAAATGTCATTATTGTTCTTAATGACACTTTAATATAACAACGTAATTCATTAAAAATGAGTCTGATTCAATAAGGAATCAGAAAGTCAAGTCCCGACTGTTGGATGAAAGGAGGAGCTGGGGATGGGGGAGGGTAATTAGCTCTTGAGCAAAGTGAAAAGGCTGCTGAATAATACTGAATAGACCCTACATAGGAATGCTGTGATAGGCGTTATATTTCTATAGGTAGACGTGGAGTCAGCCGATGCAAGCTTGACTGATCTGACCTGCCAGATCTAATGCTATGCTTCATTAAATTATGTTATTTAGTTTGCCAATTTCCTGATAATTTACTGACCCCTATGTCTTCCAAGATTTCTTCAGTTGTAAAGAAATTACGGTTTTTGAGGAAAAGTTTCCAGGATTTTTCTTCATATAATGGACTTCAATGGCAACCAATGGGTTGTATGTCCAAATTGGCATTTCAGTGCAGCTTCAAAGGGCTCTACACGATCCCAGACGAGGAATAAAAGTCTTATCTAGTGAAACAACTGGTCATTTTCTTACAAAAATAAAACATATATACTTTTTCACCACTGGCATGACGTGCCATCAAAATGATTGATCATATGGTTAAACTGCACTTAAAATGAAAATGAAAAAAATGCATAGCAATAAAGCCGACAAAGTCATTGTCTTCAAGGACACTTAGTATACAAACACTTGCAGACATAAAACATCAGCATAAGGTCTGAGTTTGTCCTCTGTCTGAGTAAAATTGTGAGTAAAACACTGAACAAATTGCATGTATTATGGAGATGAATGGTGTGGATTGGTATCAGTTATAATGGTGTAATCTTCAAAGCTAGATGAGATTCACAGGCATTATTGATTTTCAGACCAAGTCAATCCATCCTAACAGTCATTGTAATATAATATCAGCCTGAGGGTTTGGAATAAGAATTGAGAATTTAGACTTTCAGATAGTGATTCTCAACTGGTGGGTCACAGGTCTGTTAAGGGTCACAGATAGCAGAGAAAATCATGAAAATACTGAAATACAGAAAACAAATGATAAACCACATTAAAACATAAAAAAATACTTTTACTTTTAAGCAAATTCAGTAGTATGTTGGGTCTCCACTTAAAGTCTAATGTAAAATCTTGATCTGGTTTTGTTTTATTCTTCAAAAAATAAATAAATACTAATACTAATACTAATACTTGTGTATATATATATATATATCCCATTACATTATGAGGAGTTGCATTTTACAGTTTAATTTCTCAATAGTTTTCAGGTGCATATGCCCAACTAAATCTCATCAGCGTGCATAATCATGTTATGGGCTGTTAGTCATTCTGATGAGAGTCAGGCCCCCCATTGGCTGCCGCTGGGTTATTCCTGGTAGCGTAAATGATGCCTTAGAAAACAAAACATCTTTTTTTGTTGTTGTCAGTATCTCTCACAACTTGTTAGTATACTTCATGAAGTCACGGTTTCATATTTCTCTTAAAATCACATTCAAATCGTTTTGGCCATTCTACTTGTCAGCTCATTCCGCACTGTACAGATGAATTTGTTCTTGCGGGTGACCTGGCTCCTGGAAGTTTGCAGAAAGGGATTTGCAAAATAATGAAGGGCTCTGAAAACATACAGTAGCGTATTTTCCAACCCGAGCATACAGATTAATGGACTAAAGTTTCACGCTGAGATCAAAGCCTGTGGGTAATGATATACAGTTCATCACGTTGTGAGCGCCTCATCTTTCTCTCCATTCAGCCACTGCGACTGTGTTTATCATAAAGTGAAATGTTGTATTGTTCCAGTAATCAGTGTCCACTTACCAAGTACAGCTTTGTATGTTATCACATTCCTGTTTGTCAGCATACTATGCACTTTATGGAAGAGTTCATTAGTTTTAGAAAATCGGTTATGTAATATATTGTAAAATGTATTCCTGTGATGCAGAGCTGAATTTTCAGCATCATTCCTCCAGTCTTCAATGTCACATGGTCCTTCAGAAATCAGTCTAATATGCTGATTTAATGCTCAATATTTTATTATTATTATTATTTATCTTGAAAACAGTTGTGCTGTTAATTATTTAATGAGTAGAAAGTAGAAGCATTTACTTGAAATAGATTTTTTTTTTAATAAATAATGATTAAGTCTACCATCACTTTTTATCAGCTTAATGCATCCTTGCTAGATAATATTAATTTCTTTGAAACATTCCCCAAGTGTTTGAATGGTAGTATGTATATGTAGTTTGTTTACATAAAATTGTTTTGTTTTGCAGTAAAAAAAAAATATCTGAACGTTTTTGTACTCTAGAAACTTTCTCATAGCTGTGCAAGATCAATTTCACATGTAGTTGCTTTCTATAATGTTTCAGAACATAATTCATAAATTTGCAAAAAGAATGTGTTGTGTTGCAAGGCATTAGTGTAAACTGCCTTCTGTAGGCACTAAAGCAAGCGGCTGTCTGCTGCAGTCACTTCTTTCTTTTCACAATCTTGCAGTTAAGTTCAGCTGTCAACTCTTTATAGCTAGCTATCTGAATAATAACGCATCTGTTTTTAATGTCACAGACATAGAGGAACTCTATTACCTAGGCTATGTCAGGAATGAGATTTGTCAAGGGACAGTGCACTTACAATTTCTTGCCCAAGCACGTCTACATACTTGGGTAGTTTCTGGTGTAAAATAAAGTAAATATCTGGAAGCTATTAAGATCTGCTTTCAGCTAATGTTTCTTGAGTGTTTTTCTTTTTCATTTTTTACTTATGTTTTGCATAAACATCATTTAATAATCTGATGTTTTTGTAACTGAATCTAGAATGTCACTGCTGGGAATGGTAATCGTGTGCTTTGTGCACTTGCCAGTTTTACAGCTTTGAAATGCAAATACCCATGCTTTTAATGCTGTTTGTGTTTTGCATCATGTATGTGACATGTAGAAGATGCAGTTGACAAAATGCTCATGTGTGCAGTGCATGTCATGCAATAGTAAGTACAGTCAGTTAGCAGATTCTTAGGCTGCACTTACCTGGGTTTGACATTCACTTTTTTCCCAGCTGAAAAACTGGAAAATTTAGGAACGCATTAAAAAATAAAAAATAAAGTTCAATGAAAATGTATAAAATAATATGTTTTTCTTCAATAAAAGACATTTACAAGATAATTTATTTAATTATAAACAAGTCTGAAACGCACCAGGACACATTTTGAATGCTGCTCATTCAAAAATATGAAGGAGATAAAATATCCACTATTGCAACAATCTCCAACATACTACAAAATTAATAATCTAAGTAAACACTGTCACAATTCATCAATTCTTAAATGCACTGTATTCACTGATTGCGAACTACTTTGAAAATGTGAGAATATAGAAAGCGCAACAGCACTGCGTTTTAACTTTAATCATGCAACGCTCATTTATTTAAGGAATTATAGCCTTTTGAAGATTAATAATCACTTTAGGCTGAATCACGATTCTTGCATTTCCATCCACAAATTTAAGACCTCTCAAAATGATAATTATGACTTATGTTATACTACTATATAAAAAATTCATACAGATACTCCTACATGTAAATACAGTTCACACACCACTATTTTTAGTAGCACATGTGAATGAAACACCCTGCTGCCTGTGGTTATGAGTCTTACTCAAGGGCATAATGTTGATTGCTTATGGATTTCCCTATGTAGGAAACTACAACCTTTCAGTAATCATTTCGGGTCACAATGCCACATCACCCGGGAGAGAGTGTCATAAAGCTGCTGTTTTTAACCAGTGCAGGCAAAGTTTGATTGATTTTGCAAGCCCAGTTCAGAATTAAAACAGCATGACAATGGTGGAGTTTGGGGACTGTATAACTAGGGTTGGCTGTGTTGTTGATGCAGGAGGCTGGAGGGGGTCGTCTTTGACTGTGGCTGTGAGATCCGATGGATTCAGCTCTGGCAGCTGAGAGGTGAGGCTGGCCTGCACACCCAGCACCTCTACTGCAAGAATGGCGCAAGCAAGATCCGCCTGAGATCAATGAGCATCGCCTACTGTGGTAAGACATCTTTCTTCATAAATAATACAGCTGTAGGCCAAGCATGCACTACATATTGTTATATAAGATTATATTATTCGTATGATGCAATATTTGTCTCACATTATGATGCAGTATTGGGGAGAGTGAGGTAAGATCTGTTAGTTACATTGCTATCTTTATGAGGGAAATCATGCAACCATTTTTTTATTATTCTTTCGTATTCTTTTTTTCATGCAAAATTGCACATAAGAAAAAAATAATTATATAATAATAATTATCTATCCATTATTTATGTTAAAAAAAAAACTAAATCATACATGTTTGTAAATTGCCAGTGTATAAACTATGCACATTTGGGGGTTATGATTTGCCCCAAATTGCTAGTTAGTCATGTATAAGTGGCCCTTTTTTATTAGAACTTTTAATAATATTTCTATACCATTACAGTATATATAAGTATTTTACATTAAATTAAAATTATTTAGTTTATTTTTTCTATTTAAATAATTTTAGTACTTCAACTTAAATGTATTTATTTCAGTTAGCAGCCAAAGTGAGTTTTTCATCTAGTTTTTCATAATTATTTTTAGTTTTATTTCAGTTACCAAAGCCTTTTTTTAATGGTTGGGTTGAAGGTACAGCACTGATATAGATGCTTTCTTTTAATTTCAGTACACAGCTGTCATCCTGAAATATAATTTGGCATGAAATTTAACCAGTTTCCAGTAAATTTAAGTATAAAGCAACTCTATATAATGTGTATATATAACAGAACATCAAAAATGATTGACTTTCCATACTTTCCACCAAATGCTACATTATGCTTTGGTACTGTATTAGCAATCAAAAGGACTGAAATAATCAGAAAGTTCGTACCATTCCAATTAATTCATTATGGACTCAAGGTTGTAAAAACAAAAAAAAATATTCAGAAATTTCACACCATATACCATTCCAGTTAATTCATTATGGACTTAAAAGTCAGATTTTTGGCAGAAACTATGGTTATTATGGTAAAGTCTTGTAAGAGTATAATCTAGTAATGTCCATAATAATACTTTTTGTGATCTAGACCTGCCAGATATCAGCGTTGCTCACAGTAACCTGACTGTGCTGGAGGGGGGTAACGTGACCCTCAGCTGTAATGGCTCTGGGTCTCCGGTACCTGAGGTGGACTGGACCGTGAACGGCCTTCTCTCCATCAACACACACCAGGTGGGTGCCAATCATCCCACCCCAAACACACCGTTTAACCTTATTTTCAGTCTAACCGTAGCATAATGTTTTTCGTCTGCCATCCAGTCAAATGTCTACTGGCCCAACATTCACTCCATCAACCTGACGCTGGTCAACGTGAGCAGAGACGACAACGGATTTGTTCTGACCTGCATCTCTGAGAATGTGGTCGGAATGACCAATGTGTCCCTTCAGCTGGCTGTGCTATGTACGTATATATTGCTTGTTACAGGTTTTCATGTCTCATACTTGATTTTGTTGGCTATTACTCATACTGCAATGACATCCAGTTATGCAGCTTGGTGAGAAAAGATATGCTAGTACATTTAGCAACCAGAAGTAAAAAAATAAATAATAAAGAATAAAATTCTCCTTAACTGCTACTTTTACTTTTTATGGTATTTAATCTGCGTCCTGTAATTGCTGCAGGTTGAGCGAAGAATGGCTTCATTTTACAAACAAAATGAGAGGTCAAGATATCAGCAGTGTTTTCTGGATATGCAGTGGCACAGCAAAAAAAAAAAAAAACATATATATATATAATTGTCGAGTTAAGAGCTTGGGAATTGTATGCAAAGAGAATGTGTACTTCAAAGATATAGATAAACACAACTGTTGTGTAGTCTTCACTGTGTGCATATGAAACAAAAATACAATGCAAAGTGGTGTGCAGTTAATCAACGAATCACTCAATGGATTCATTTGAATAAATCACTCAGTCTGTCTGGAAAATCAGACTGAATCAAGCAGTCACTGACTAAAGCAATGCTAGAAACATAATTTTAAGACTTAAGTGTTCCTGTGGCTTAAGCGGTAGAGCATTGTGTTAGCAGCATAAGGTTGTGGGTTCGATACCCAGGGAGCACACGTTAGGTAAAAAATGTTAGCCTGAATGCACTGTAAGTCATTTTGGATAAAATTATATACTAAATGCAGAAATTTTAATCAAATTTGATTGTGGTATGATAATATATTTTAGGTTGGGGTTTTGGTGTATTAAAAGGGTAAAAGTATGTAAAAAAAAAAAAAAAAAGGCTGATTAATTGTTGTCATTTATTTGAATATGGTCCATGAATCCTTTCAAAGTCACATTGAAAATACATTTACTGATGTTGCAAACTTTAAATATAACACCCTACTTCTGTACGGACAGGTTTAAAATAGAACAAGGTACTAAATGAAATGATACACCAATTAACAGCTATGAACCTGTAAGACCGTGTTAATTTAATCAGAGGGTGCGCATGTGTTTAGGGAAGGTGTTAGGTTGTAATGCATACATAAAAATAAACCTGCTCTGCATCGTGTTAAACAGGTATAAGATGAGAATTAGACAGAGGCAGGACTGAATCCGAAACATCTCTGCAACTTTTATACATGTTTTAATAGTAATGGAGGACTTTTTCTCACTGATGGCGTTAATGTTTTATGACACAGATATGATCTGACACTCAGGCATCATGTTCATTAAACAACATATGATTTTAAGACACTGCATAGATGAAAAGCATGACATTTTATCATTTTGCTGACTAATGACTTTGACGTTAAATTGAAATGACATTGGCAAGATATACAGGCACTGAAAGGAAAAACTGTACAAGGGTCTTGTCTTTATTAAGGAAGAGTGAGGAATGATTTCTAATAGCTTATAAACCCTGTATATAGCTAACTATATTATACTTAGCTTTTAATCCTGTTGAAATTTGGTGTCCAATCAAGTAAATATGTTCTATAAAGGCTATTTCAAAATACGACATAAACATCATGGGCTAATGCACTAATGTTTTTAAATTAAAAAAAAAAGTTAATAGATTTTTATCAATATTGGCTATTGATATTTTTTTATGCTCCTCTTCTTTGCATTGCTTCCTGCCTTGTGCCCCTGATAATTTTCTTTTTTCACAAATTTTTTAGAATTAAATATTTAAATAGCAAAACTATTTTAACTGCGTGTGCCATGCATAATTAATGCGTTATGATGATGTATTATAATTATGTCATGATGCAGAAAGTGTTTTAATAATTTCTATTTATTAATGTTGTCAAGTCTCATGATTTTTCGTTTGAATATTTTAAAACATTATTTTAATCAGTTTTGATGATCGATCAGTACTAAAATTGTCAGAAATTGTTTTGCTTAAAGGGATACTCCACCCCAAAATGAAAATTTTATAATCAATCACTTACCCCCATGTCATTCCAAACTCGTAAAAGCTTTGTTCGTCTTCGGAATGCAATTATATGTATGTGTATATATATTTCTATATACTTTTAGTATATATTTAAATTCATATGAACATGAAAATACATTAATTGAATAAATATCCATTTTATAAATTATATTATTTATTTATAAATAAAAGCCTCTGTAGACCAGTTCTTGACTATAATGTTCATTACCCGACAACATGGACAATCAGTCCAAATGATCGGATTTGAGAAACATCACAACTGGGTGCAGAGTCAGCAAAGCCAAAAGGTTTGGCCCTGTTCCACTTAGCCACATTAATAATGCTAATGAAATGTGCACCCGTTGGATTTTAGCATTCCGATCAAAAGCTCCGGAATATGAGATGCACATATGGGATGCACATCCCTCCCGTTCTCTTTCTCTCTTCTAGTGGGATTGCAGCAGGAATCTGTAAATGACAGGCCTCATGCAGTAGTGAGAGCAGACAGGCCGAGAGCAAGGGTGCTCCTGCATGCTGATTCTAAAACACATGTCATCTGTTTAGGCGGGATGTGTGCCGAGCTGCTCTACAGGAGGGATATATCTCTCGTCTAGTCTCATCAGTCAGTCAAGCACAAATCACTTCAGTGAGAGAAGGCAGCTGACAATAACGATGCCTTCTCATTTGAATCACAAACAAATGTGCAGTGTCGGACAATATGCTTGCATGCAGTTTACCTTTAAATAACGTACAATAAGATACAGTCTGTGACAGCAAGATTGCGAGCTGTTTCATGAACTTATAGTGCATATTAACATAACAGTGGGCCTTCTATTTACTTGACAATAACGATGCAGGTGCATTTCTCAAAAAGTGAATCTTTGAGTCTTTTAACATCAAAGGAATAAAAATTGATCATCATTAACCCACTCTTCTTGTCGTCTGTCACCATCGTCAGTCTTATGTTGTGTGTACAGTATTATTTTCTTTTATCTGTGAAACTGAAAATGAGATGTTAGGCTGAATGTCTGAGATTCAGTTTTCCATACAATGAAAGGGAATAGATATTCATATTTCCAAGCACATTTAGGCTCCGTTTACACTGCACCCCATTCTGTTCTGTCTATTTAAATCTGACATTTAGGACTATCTGTATGCACTGTCATTTTGCAGGTAATAAAATTAGATTGGTTTGTTACCATAGTGTTGATTCCAAAAATATAAGAGAGTTGTGGTGGAAAGAGTATGTGTGTATGTGTGTGTATTACCATGGTTGAGAAATCTGTGTAAATCTTGGTTTTTCTTTCCTGATATCAGTTCCACCAGTAATACTGAAGCTGGACGAGCCGGAGCGGCGCCATCACACCTGCATTGAGTTCACTGTGAGGGGCTTTCCCCATCCCACACTGCGCTGGTTCAACAAGGACCGTGAGATTCTGCAGAGCGAGTACATCCACATGGAGATGGAGCACTACAAAGATTACTTGGAAGGCTGCTTGACTTTTCAGAACCCCACACATTACGACAATGGAAACTACACCCTAGTAGCCTCCAACTCCCTCGGGTCAGTCACCAAAACCATCTACGGCTATTTTCTTGAGCCACCGTTCATTGAGGATGAGGGTAAGCTATTTAACTGTTTATTTACTTTTGTAGCCTGAGGGATTGAGGGTTTTATTGATATTTATTGATAGGAATGACTCTGATATTTATTCATTTTATTTTGATATACCTTGGTATGTGTGCCTGCTTATATAAACAAAACAATATATGTGATATTATATATATATATATATATATATACAGTACAGACCAAAAGTTTGGACACACCTTCTCATTCAAAGAGGTTTCTTTATTTTCATGACTATGAAAATTGTAGAGTCACACGGAAGGCATCAAAACTATGAATTAACACATGTGGAATTATATATGGAATTATATACATAACAAAAAAGTGTGAAACAACTGAAAATATGTCATATTGTAGGTTCTTCAAAGTAACCACCTTTTGGTTTGATTACTGCTTTGCACACTCTTGGCATTCTCTTGATGAGCTTCAAGAGGTAGTCACCTGAAATGGTCTTCCAACAGTCTTGAAGGAGTTCCCTGAGAGATGCTTAGGCACTTGTTGGCCCTTTTGCCTTCTGTCTGCGGTCCAGCTCACCCCTAAACCATCTCGATTGAGTTCAGGTCCGGTGACTGTGATCCATCACTCTCCTTCTTGGTCAAATAGCCCTCGATGCCTTCAGTGTGACTCTACAATTTTCATAGTCATGAAAATAAAGAAAACTCTTTGAATGAGAAGGTGTGTCCAAACTTTTGGTCTGTACTGTGTATGTATGTGTATATATGTATATATATATTTAGGATAGGAATATATAATTCACTGTAAAATCTATATACATTACAGTTCAAAAGTTTGAGGTCGGTAAAATTATGTAATATTTTTGAAAGAAGTCACTTCTACTCACCAAGGCTGCATTTATTTGTTTAAAAATACAGTAAAACTGTAATATTATGAAATATTATTATAATTTTAAATAAATGTTTTCTATTGCAATATATTTTCAAATGTAATTTATATCTGTGATGTAATGCTGAGTTTTTCAGCATCATGACTTCAGTCTTCAGTGTCACATGATCCTTCAGAAATCATCCTAATATGCTGATTTGCTGCTCAATAAACTTTTCTTAATATCATAATTGTTTAAAAGAGTTTTCAGGATTGTATGGTTAGTAGAAAGTTCAAAAGAAAAGCATTTATTTGAAATATTTGATACATAACTTTAATGCGTATCAAATAAAAAGTATTTTTTTTTCTAAAACAAAAAGTCTTATTGGCCCCAAACATTTGAATGGTACATTTTTATGCTTTAAAATGTTTTATATTTTTAAACTTTTGTATGTGTTTATTGTCTCCACTTATGCTGTTCTTTCAGGAATGATTGATTACAGTAAGTGCCTCTTTTTTTTTGACCAAAAGAATACAGACAGACAAAACATCTCATGTCCCTGTTCTGCTTGTTGAACTAATAAAAAAAATTGAAAAAAAAATATTAAAAAAACATATATATATTGCTTCAAATACATAATCTATGATCTTAAGGTCAACATTGAAGAATTTGATAAAAGAGTATCCTCTTTCGAGTGGTATCTCATAATAATACCTCCTCTTAAGTGCACCAAGAACACAGAAGTTGGCAAACAAAAATGCTCAACATAGCAAAATTGAAATCTTCTCTAGTATCTGTAAAAAAAAAAAAGGACACCTCTAATGATACAAAACAGAGGTAGATTACAGAATAGCCCTGATGAATTACACCATGTTTTTGGCACGTATACAAGCTCTATGCATTAAGAGTTCAGGACGGTGTAATTGTTTTCGAGTCCGGCGAGGACAGCTCGTGCCTTGGGTGCGTGATGTGGTAATATCTGAGCCCTGCTGCACCTCTGCCATTATGACTCAATTAAATGGCAATTCCTCCCTGACACCTGTGAACAAACCACACGGGTTCAAACTAAAGCCTCCCGAACCAAAACAGTTTACAGTGTGCCCCTCAGGCAGCATAAAAAATGTACAAGTCATGAAGTGAATTGAAAATAGACATATCTAGAAGGAACAGACAGAATTCAATATGTTGGTGGAAGCAAACCTAGTTGTTCCAAGGATGAAAAGTTATTGAATCAAAAATCTAATTAAACTAGATTTATGTCTTTAAATTCAGATATTTTAAAATTTGGTATCAAATTAGCAGTCATTCATTAATATTCATAAATTGTTTTACTCTGCCAAAAAGTTTATAACAAGCAGTTTAATGACATGACGACTTAATCCACATGAGTGTGATGATGTGTGTCGATGTGTGTTAAATTGCTTTATTTTTATCCCTATAAGAAATAATGGTGGAAATATTTAACTTGTTTAGGTTTGCTGAAGCCAAGGATGAACATTTAAGAAGTGCATATTAAAAGTGTTAACAACTAGTGTTATTTTAGTATTATATACAGTACATATTAAAAGTGTTAACAACTAGTATTATTTTAGTATTATATACAGTATATAAATATTTTATTAATTTATTAATATCTAGTTTATATTTTCAGTTTTCATTTTAATTTTAGTTTAGGTTTTTGTAATTTTTGTACTAAAGCTACAATTTTTTTTCAGTTGGTTGCCAGTGTCACCTATCTAATTTTGTGCAATATTTAAAAGTTTTACATTTAATATTTCTATTAAATTTCAGCTTTATTGCGATAAATAAAAAAAGTTTTGGTTAACAACAAAAACACTGTCTAAAGGAAAGCATTTTTTTGGCCTCTTTAATTGTGCAGTGTCTTTTTGTTTTTTTTTCCCCTTAGCTCCAACATCTGAAGATGAGGCGAAGAGTCCTGAAGAAGATTCATTTGGAGTAAGATGTCTTTAAAAGCAAAAGGCTAAAGTTCTCCTTTAAATTCAAATTCAGCAGACGTATGTCATTGACTGCTGTATTGCTTTTCCTGTAGATGTCGATTGCTGTTGGTCTGGCTGGCTTTGGTTTTGTATTCCTCATTGTGATTTTCGTCCTCATCAACAAATACAGCAGGCGCAACAAATTTGGGATAAAAGGTATGACTCGATTATTTTGCTATATGTTGAAATAAAGGCAACTTTTTGCTCCATATTTTCAGGAAAGTGAGTGGATATGTGGCTGGATGGAATTTTATCCATGGGGAATTGATTGGATTGTGAACAATGGTCTCTTTACGACAGGTGGTTGGATGGAAATAGTTTTGTCTTAATGTGTCTTAAGGTAAAAATCTAAGTATTCTCAATTCTCTTCATCCTTTCTTGAAGCAGCACAATAGATTTCCTCAGTCTTTCAGTTGTCAATCATCTCAAGGCACTCTGTAACATAACAGGAGTTCTCGGCTTTGGTTTTAGGCTATGTTTAGAGCCTGCTTTTAGACATGGTCTGGCAAGTCATGAGTCAGATAGGGTTTGGTTTGTGCTGTGTGGGTTTGTGTGAATAGAATTTGAGTTGAATGCATCCTCCGGTCTCAGACCTTGGGACGGCAGTTGGCGGAAATGCCTGCGAGTTTGCCTTTCTTTGGTTAGCCTGACTTCCTCCGCTAATATTATAGTTGAAATCACTGTGGAGCCAGTGTTTTCAGAGATCCGGTTTAATATTCAGGCCTACGTTTGTAGTTGAGGTGGGCAGTACCACAAAAAAAAAAAAACATATGACGATACGAGTCATTTTAGATCACGGTAACAATAATAATTGTAACACATTTTACAATTTTAAGTAACATAAGTAATCATTTTACACTTACACAGCAATGTTAAATGTAAGTTGGCTATATAAAAATGACTTTGTAAATTCTGGTTTGAATTGTTATTTCATTAAGTACATTATTTGATCCTAAACATTACATTATTGTTGCTTCCATTAATGTTTGCATAGTTATACATTTAATTGGCATTGGAAATGACTGCAGACATGTCCTAACAGTTGAAAGAGGCAAACCTTCAAGGGTTTAAACTAAACATTAACAAATAACTCAAACTAAAAAGTGTTACAACTACCTTTTCTTTACTCCATCACATTTATAAACCTGAGACTGCCATCTTATCCCAGAGTTGCCCTCATTTCACTCAGTCTTTGAATAATGACTGTGTGTCCGAGGCAATATGTCAAAGAGCAAACAAATTTCAGGAAATTATCTTTTGTTTCCCATCCGCATTGCTGACCTCACATCCATCTTCGCTTTTCAAAGATTGTTCTCCTAAACCTACATGAACACATTGAGTTTATGCGTAAGCCCCTTGACCTGCTCTTTCCTCATATGTGTCATAACATGAAACGCTCTCTCACTTTGTTGTGACAGTCCTGCGAGAGACAGAAATTATGAGTTCTGTTCACTCCGAGAGGAACGGCTCATTATGTTTCACGATCGTTGGCAAGGTTGAAGAGGCATAAAAGGATTGACACTCAAAGCGTGACGTCAATATGAGCCCTTTTCAGCATGCTGGCCTTCCCACAATACACCACTTGTACTGTTTTTCTCTTCAGATCAGCTGGAGGTCTTAGGCAGCCATTACCTCAGATTGAGCTGTATTGGATTTTTGCCTCATTCAATCATTCGGGAGCCTTTTTTTTTGCCGTTGGAGTTTGATCACAGAGTATTTTGAGGCAGCAAGTAATACCTGATTTTGTGTGTGTGTGTGTGCATTTTTCGCTTTTGGTGTTTGGACCCTTGCTATTAAATCATAAAATCATGAACAGGTGTTGTGCCGCTCAACTTTCAGCAGGCTTTTCTTCCCTTTCAAGCCATTCAGGGCACTTCTGTTAATGGTAAAGCTTCATAATCTGGCTCAGTCTTCATTTTGATGTTTTGTGGTTATTGTGTGTAAATATCAAGAGAGGGAAATTCTTAATTTAAGTGCATTATCAATTTTTACCAGTAGTCTAGTAGTCTTCAATACTAAATGGACTAGTCAGATGGTAATTGTTTCTAAAGGTTATGTGCATGGAAGTAAATATACACTTTTGCATTGGGATGGCAATCATTTTCTGTAAAATATTCTGTATTACAAAATTGTGGCAAGGAAGAAAACATTGCATGGCTGCCTTTATAATGATCAACAGATTTTGGTTTTTGCTTCCATAAGTTCCTGATCTTGGTTAGGGAAACTTCTTTTAATCAGTTCCTGTCTGCTATGAATCAAAATGCCAATAACAAAACAGATAATTGATTTGGATTACCAAGAAGAAAGTACACAAGAAATGTTGTTTTCAAGCATTTCTCCTTGCAACATTTCCGCTGGGGATATTTAAGATGTTTTATTAAATTCAGTTCCACATAATGCATTCATTTCCTGTCAGGGGAGGATTATTTAAGAGAGCTTGAGGCTTTATCTGAATTATAATCAGATATTTTGTCCAGCCTCAGATCTGTAATATAATCAGATTTGTGTTTTTATTCAAGAATCTTGATCCATAAAATTTAAAATGTAAGTTTTTTTTATATATATGTATGCTTCATGTGCTTCAAGTTTTTATAGAGCATAAGGCATACATTTGCAGACTGTGAAGTTAGGCGGAAAGCACTCACACAGTATGTAGATGTTTTGGATGGGTATTATGATAATTACTAACTGCGGGTATGCACTACTGCATTTAGGATAATCCGCATCCATCAGGATGTGATGTTGTGCTCTAGGGCTTCTGTTTTTTGTTTTTAAAAACAATACATTCCAAATAATGATACATTTAAAAGTTAAAATATTTTATCTGCTTTACTTTCCTGGAACACTGCAAAACAAGAAGCATTGAAGTTTGTATTTAATTTATTGAGCCAAGAGGTCAGTCTGTGATGTTATCATCCTAAATAGGTTAATGGAAGTGCAAAGAATGTATGCAAGTACACACCTGCATATCTGGCAATGATTTTCACAAGTTTTTGTCTTTTTTTTAGTTAACATTATAAAATGCATTAGTTTATAATGAACAAAATTTTTTTTTTACAGTAATTATTAGCCTTTGTTAATATTAGTTAATACAAGTACAACAGTTACAACTTGTGCTTTTAATAATGTATGTAAATATAGAAATGTATATTACAAATGCTAAACTAATGTTGACAAATACTTTAGTGTGTTATTGTTATTGTGTTACAATAACTAAGTGTTATTGAAGTATTTTATTCTTACAGAGGCTGCATTTATTATTGGATCAAACAATATAATAAAAACAGTAATTTGTTAATTAAAAAAATTAAGGAATATTATTACAATTTTAAATAACTCTTTTCTGTCTGAATACATTTTAAAATGTAATTTATTTCTGAAATGCAAAGCTGAATTTTTGCTGCTTAAAAAACATAAATTATTATTATTATCAATGATGAATCAATATTTTTGTAGAAACAATTTTTCCGATTTGATAGGAAGTTTAAAAGAACAGAATTTATTTGATATTGAAATCATCTGTACTTTCACATCCTTTCTGAACAAGTGTATTAATTTCTTTCAAAAATTAAACCGAAAACAAAAACTTAACAACCCCAAACTTTTTAATGATAGTGTACCTTATATATATGCTTGTTCATATCTTAATGTCATGTCAGACATCTGAAATGCCATGAGATCTGCTTTTTGCCAAATATTTGGGAGGAAGACTGAGTCATAGCTCACGACGGTAACTAACTGCATGTGACAGAGTTTATTTTAGCTTCACCGCAAAAACCCTCCGCTTTGCCTCCCTCCGCTCTTTGCCCTGATAGCTCACCTGCCTATTAAGATCCTATCATCACTGTCACAAGGGCTTAAACCTTCCTCGGCAACATTACTGCAATAAGCCAAGGGCTGTTTGGCACACATCATCAAACCCAAAGATTTCATGCCTGACTGACTCACCTTGCCCGAGCCAATGAAGCAGTCAATGGAGCCACACATAGAACAACAGCTCACATGTGAAGACACCCGCTCGCATGTCTGCAGTGACCCTGACATGCAGTTTCTTTGACAGAAGGCCACGTACAAAGACATAGTGAAGCTGTCGCTGATTCAGGACAATAGCCGTTTTCTGATGTCAAAATCACAGCAAGGACCCGCTGCCTTTTCCCCTCCTCATTCACAGTGGAACCGGGCCATTCAGCTCTATTTTTCAATTTTGAAAAGCACTTCACTCCATTAAGATGGGGGTTTAAAAGGATACTTTCCCCATTGAATTAATGCACTTTGGGGTTTCAACCATATCCCTGCCCTACCTGCGACCGGACTAGTATCTGTAATCACATCATTTTGGTAATAAAAATGAACATATTCCCCTCTTGAGATAGAAAACACCTGTGTTCCAAAAAATCCTTACTCATCTCATATTTGATCATTGTTTCAGGTTCATTTGTTGCTCAATTGCTCCCCAGCTCTCACACAGTGCCATTGTGAAACCACCATGCCTGACTGTAGCAGTATTTGGTATTATAAGTGGTGTTTGCTAAAGCATTTGAACAAACCTGAAACCTGAAAAAGTGTTAAACTTTGACTCATTACTCATCCCACACTGTTTGCACTACAAAGATGAATGATATCTCAATTCAAGTGGAAAAGTGAGGCCAGACTTGCATTATGTGTACTATGAAACAGAAGAAAGCCCAAAGACTTACATTGAAAAGGTCTTTCGAGCCATGTAATAGAGAGTAGCTTTTGGAATGGGATAAGCAACCACTCAGAACACTCTATGCATCAAAAGTAAATTCTGCATATATATATATATATATATATATATATATATATATATATATATATATATATATATATATATATATATATATATACTTTTTTTTTTTTTTAGAATATGATAAAGATTTTTTAAAAATCAGCATACTGGATTTTTTTTATCATAGGAAGAGGACTTATATCTATATGTCCATCCATCCATCTACTCTTTCATCCATCCATCCATCCATCCATCCATCCAATCATCCATCTAACATCAATTATCTATCTGTCCATCCTTTTTATTCTGTCCATCCAATCATCCATCCATTCATTGCTTCCGACCATCCATCCATCCATCCATCCATCCATCTGATGAAATTTGACATTTGACATCTGTTAAAATCCATCAAACCCTTCAATTCATCCATCTATATGTCCATCCATCCATCGACTCTTTCATCCATCCATCCATCCATCCATCCATCCATCTAGCATCAATTATCTATCTGTCCATCCTTTTTATTCTGTCCATCCAATCATCCATCCATTCATTGCTTCCGACCATCCATCCATCCATCCATCCATTCATCCATCCATCAAGTTTGACATCCATCTTTGAAATTTAAATTGCAATTAGGTATCCTTTTTTCTAACACAATTAAAATTCAGCTGATTTAAAAGCATTTAACATTAAAAATATATGTACATGTGTTCTAAATTCAATTCAGAAATACTTACAACCGTGGTATTTTTTCTTTTTTTCTGTTTATAGTATGGTCTCTGTTTGTAGTAACCTGTGGATAGATTTTTTTTCTGTAAATGAGCTGCTGTAAAGAACCTCTTTTTTTCCCCAACATACTAGATAACACTGCATAGTTAAATCACTTAACCTCTCAATGCTGTTCTCCAGACAGATACTGCTCATCTCAACTCTATTATATAGGGAATAGGGGACATTGATAAACGCGGTTCTCTCCCTCTTAAGGCTGTATGAAATGGAGATGAAGGTGTGTGTCATGCAGAGACGAAGGGTCATTATTGGCCCCCTAAAGGCAGTGCACTAAATCAATTTCATGCTAGTGAAATGGCTTAGTCCCTCTTGCCCTAACACAATTAAACATAATAGAATCTGACGTGGTCTGGACGTGCTTTGATAATGATTTGGGTGAGCACATGTAGATTATATAAAAACAGTTTGTATGCAGTAAATTGTGAACTAGTGAGATGAAATAGTTCCAGAACACCATTATCAGAATTCTCATTACAGACATGTTTGGTTTATTCTGGGCTTTTATTTGTGGATCATTCTAGAGGAGAAGAAATCCTCAGCTAAAACTTCTCCCAGAAGAGAAACTTTGGATCAGCCAAGGAAACCAGAAAGAGATTGGACGTTCAGTTATTGTGCAATTTGTTTTGAAAGGTTTGCTTTTGTAATGTTTTATCATAATGCTATAGCTTGCTCGGACTTTGAGACAACAATCACTGGCTCCATTCTGGTATGTAATGCCCTGTTCATGATTAAACAAAATGGCTGTATTTGATAGAGCGAGAGGTTATTGACCACTGGTACAATTAGATATTAATAGGACCATTAATTTAAAGTGACCTTGCTGAATAAAAGTATCAATTACAAAATAATACAAATATATATTGTCCTAGCTTATGCAAAATTTCAGTATTGTGTAAGCACCTGTTTCCATACATGCATTTATGTATATATGTACGTGCATTTATCCTGATCCCGATTATCCACGCTCTATATCCCAGTCTTCCATAGACTTCTGTTTGACCTGTGCAATATGTTTTTGAAAACACTGGGGCATTTTGTGCATTAACTTTAGCGGAACTGTCATCTATAATAGGCAATTTCTGTGATCGTCATGGTGTGTTGTCACGGTTGTCACAGGAGAGGGGGACGTGATCGTGAAGAGTGCTCTAGAGGTGGAGAAATCATTTGTTTTCCACACTGAATCAAGACTGTGTTTCCCCCTCAACAGTGTTCTGCATCCATTGATAGGTCACTTAATTTAATAGAGGTTCCACAATGCTCATAACGTCAATGATGAGAGCTATCGCGGTGCAGAATCAGAGTCTGTGTTAGTGTACACATCTCAAGCCTTTGTGTTTCCTGAAGGAAATACCAGCATTTGCATGGCAGCAAAAATGATATGCAGCACGGATGGACAAATAGAAGATCAATCAGAACAGAAACAAGACCAAGTGCAATTCAGAATGCAGATTTTTACAGTGATGTCTTCGCTGTTGGCTACACTTTGAATACTGAACATCCTGTCAGTATAAATCAGTGTGAGTTTTTAAACTTTTTCCTTTACTTTCTTAAAAAGTATATGGTTTATAATAATTAAAAACAGATAGCACTCCCGAGGCTAAAATTATAACTTATATATAATTATAAGTTTGAATAGAGTCTGTATGATAACATGGCCCAGGCTGACTTACAGTAACAAAAGTTTTGAACAAAGGAAAATTAATACAGTGTTTCATTGCAAGCAGAATAATTATACGATGCAATGCCACTTTGATGTTGATTTTTGCATAAAGAACTTTTTGTCTAGACTTTTTTTTTTTTTTGCACTGAAATTATATAGCAAAAAGTTTGTAAAAATAGCATGTTTTCTGTTGTATGGAAGCTAAGAGGTCATGCATTGTTATTGTTCTCTCTTTTTTAGCTAAAATAAAAACATACAAAAAAAACAACATTATATAAGCATGCAGACTCAAGTTGGCTGGAAGTAAAATTGCCCAAAGAATCATTGATGATAAAGTTGTAGCCTTGTTTTCAAGTGTCATTCATATTAGAATGATTTCTGAAGGATCATGAAACACTGCAGACTGGAGCAATGATGCTGAAAATGCAGCTTTGCATCATAGGAATGTTTTTAATGCATTCTTTTTTTTTTATCAAATAAATGCAGCCTTTGTAAGCATGAGACTTTTGAAAAATCCTACCAACCCAAACTTTTGAATGCAAGTATACATGTAATGCACCTCCAAAATGTTTTTTTTTGGACCTCCAGACTAAGAGCAAACTTCAAATGCATGGTCTTATAGGGTTCTGTAATATCCTGCATTAATTAATGACTGTAAAATTAGTCAGCACCCAAAAGGCCGAAGTTTAGATGAGCGTTTGCTTCTAAAAAGGCTTCTGTTCCCATGTCACAGCTTTTGTAACTTAATCTGTCTTAGTACTGCTTTTCTGCTCCAGTGGGAACAAATGCAGCCAATTTTTAATCATTGAGCATGATAATTAGCAGCAATTGTAGAAGTAATTTCCCAGATTAGGCAACCTCAACAGAGCAAAGCATGTCCATTAACTTAAAGCTGGCTGCACACTGTATTCTTGCCACGATTTTGTCGTCTGATTCAGACGATTTTGTCGTCTGAGACTAAATTTGAAGGTTGCATAGTGTTACATGCTGACTAATGTTAGATTAATTGCCTTTGTGATAAATCTTGTACAACCTGAGAAGCAATAATCGTAAACGTTGGTAAAACTTGCATAGTGCATATACAGTAGCTGGTTTAAATTGAATATAAGGCACATGGTGACTCTTCTTGGAATAGGAGTTTGTTGAATTGTCAAAAGAACAGTTCACCAAAAAAGTTGCTAAAAATGCATTTACTCTCAGGACATCCAAGGTGTAATGAATTTGTCTTCATCAGAACAGATTTGGAGAAATGTATCATTACATCAGATACAACAGATCCTCTTCAGTGAATGAGTGCCGTCAGAATAAGATTTCAAACAGCTGATAAAAACTTCATAATAATCCACAAATATGAGTCCTCTATACATCATTTTTGGTGAACTATTCATTTAAGGCCATCCGACCAATATGTCACTGCCAATATGTCAAGGACATCTTGTGTTTTGTATAAAAAATAAAGAAAGTGAATTATATTGGAACTCCACATTAAATGTACTGCTTTCATAGTAGATGATTTTGTGGTGGCTAAAGGCAAGAATGTTGCTGGATTGAGCCCTAGATGATCCGATTCACGAAGTATGACCATTGTGCCTATGAGTAAAGCACTTAACCCCAGTTGCTCCAAGGGAATTGTTGTAATGTAGGTTGCTTTGGATAAAAGTATCCACTAAATAAAAATAAATCTCTAAATCTGTCATTTTTCAGTCACCAGGGTTAAATTGTTGTCCCCCCTGACAGGATAATATGCACAATTTATGGCACATTGTGATAGTATAGCATTGGGAGATCCTTGGTAACTCGAACATCGAATGTTTTCCTTATTTTATTTTCAGCATATTTAGGATCTCCGTTGAAGGCATGCGAAGAGTCACGTATCTCAGACATTAGTCAATGACACAGTGATCCATCCAGTTGATCTGCTAGAGGAACACTTGTAGCCTTTCACTGTACATCTCAAAAACAGCGTCTGCCATGTTCTGATACCAGCGTCATCCCTCAGAGAACGCGTCATGTTCACTGTAGATGAGTGGGCAAATGCAAATCAGTCTTATTTCCAGCGCTCGAGTGTTTGTTAAACAGCACGGAAATCACTGCACTCTCAGAATCACACACCCCGAAAATAGTCTATAATCGTTTTAATCCCAGATGTGGGAGGAAGTTGCTTTTTTTAAAGATCGCAATTTGCTTCTGAAAAATGTCAGCACACACTGTGTGTTAGAGAATGTGAATCACTCATCATCCTCATATGTTGATTAAACAGAAGGAATATTCTTATTGTTGAGAAATGCTAGTCAATATATATATGATCTCACTCTCTCTCTCTTGCTCTCTCTCTCTCTCTATATATATATACATACATATAATTCAATTTTCTTATCAACCAATCACATGACAGTTGCTTCAATGCATTTAGGTGTGTGGTCGTGGTCAAGACAATCTCCTGAACTCCAAACTGAATGTCAGAATGGGAAAGAAAGGTGATTTAAGCAATTTTGAGCGTGGCATGGTTGTTGGTGCCAGACGGGCCGGTCTGTGTATTTCACAATCTGCTCAGTTACTGGGATTTTCACGCACAACCATTTCTAGGGTTTACAAAGAATGGTGTGAAAAGGGAAAAACATCCAGTATGTGGCAGTCCTGTGGGCGAAAATGCCTTGTTGATGCCAGAGGTCAGAGGAGAATGGGCCGACTGATTCAAGCTGATAGAAGAGCAACTTTGACTGAAATAACCACTCGTTACAACCGAGGTATGCAGCTAGATATTTGTGAAGCCACAACACACACAACATTGAGGCAGATGGGCTACAACAGCAGAAGACCCCACCACTCATATCCACTACAAATAGGAAAAAGAGGCTACAATTTGCACAAGCTCACCAAAATTGGAAAGTTGAAGACATGGAAAAACATTGCCTGGTCTGATGAGTCTTGATTTCTGTTGAGTCATTCAGATGGTAGAGTCAGAATTTGGCGTAAACCGAGTGAGAACATGGATCCATCATGCCTTGTTACCACTGTGCAGGCTGGTGGTGGTGGTGTAATGGTGTGGGGGATGTTTTCTTCGCACACTTTAGGCCTCTTAGTGCCAATTGGGCATTGTTTAAATGCCACGGCCTACCTGAGCATTGTTTCTGACCATGTCCATCCCTTAATGAGCACCATGTACCCATCCTCTGATGGCTACTTCCAGCAGGATAATGCACCATGTCACAAAGCTCGAATCATTTCAAATTGATTTCTTGAACATGACAATGAGTTCACTGTACTAAAATGGCCCCCACAGTCACCAGATCTCAACCCAATAGAGCATCTTTGGGATGTGGTGGAACGGGAGCTTCATGCCCTGGATGTGCATCCCATCTCCATCAACTGCAAAATGCGATACTATCAATATAGGCCAACATTTCTAAAGAATGCTTTCAGCACCTTTTTTGAATCAATGCCATGTAGAATTAAGGCAGTTCTGAAGGCGAAGGGGGGTCAAACACAGTATCAGTATGGTGTTCATAATAATCCTTTAGGTGAGTGTATACAGTATATAATAAATCTGAATATTAGAATGATTTTTGAAGGATCATGTGACACTGAAGACTCAATATGTGAGTGTGCTGTTCTTGTCATGTCACATTGTTGGCTTAGCAACATACTCTCAAACTCAAGTTTTTTAAATAAGGAATTATGAACTGCTGTTTGTGTGCCATGATCGTGAAGAGGGTTGCTACATATGTAAAGCACTTCAAACCAGTCAATTTTGCGGTTCCATGTTGTTAGTATGCTTATGTCTTCGACACTAACAGCCTAATTAGATAAGCAAGACCACTCACTTTTGGAAAAGAGCTATTGTAAATCTGTCTAATTGCTGTAATAAGAGAGACATGTCAAGAGTTCTTCTGAATGGAAGTGATATAAGGTGATTTAAATACAGTACAGTAGTTAATTGGCAAGATTTAATGGATGGCATGATCCTCTCAAACATGAGTTTGAAATTTACTTAAAAGATACTGGTAATCATATATACGTCAATCATATATTATGTATTACTTGTCCAATTTGGTCTCCACTTCGCGTGCCAATCTAATTACCCTCTCTGGGACATGGGCTTTCTGGAAATCACTAAGAGAGAAACCATGAATCATGTTGCATCCTCAAGAACTTGATGAATCATACCAGCGTTGGTTAGTGTTTGCAGAACGTGCACAAAAAGCTACCCACTTATGTCTTTCGCAGACATTAGCAGAGCGTCTTTCTGAGGACTAATACAACAATTACAGACAGACAAGCATGAGATGAGATACGGGTATTCCTTTTGATTCACACATAACAAAATGACTTCAAGGGCAGCATCGGAAAATCAAAAAAGGGTTGGAACTTAAAAAACGCTGCTATCGTTCAGCAGCACACTGATTGCTGGAGGATATTCTGCCTCGTGTAGGAAATAAACTGAAAGGGTTATGGACAGAATTTATTGAAATCCTAACAAAAGCTGTTTGCTTTCTCTCAAACAGTGATAAGCCTCAGGCAGCATTCGGTGCTGCAAAGCCCCCTCATCGAGTATTTATATGACATCTGAAAGAGCAGGAATTAAGAAAACACAGTGTGAATGTTTGAAAACTGTAGAAATGATTTAAATGCATCGGAAGCTCTCCCGTTGACTAAAGCAAAACACTGAAGTTTGTCATTAGTGCTGTTTAGAATAGAAGTGCCACTTTACATTAAAGTGGTATCCTTAAAGAGGTCATATCGTGAAAAATTTATGCATTTTTTCTTGATGCTTTGAAAGCGAACAGTTTGATGTAGCAATTAATTCGTAAACCTGGCTATGGAAGAAACCTTGACTAATATTTTCAAGGGCATTTATCTACAAAACTGAATTAATCAATGAATTTTTAATTAAATGGAAATTCATGTTCTAGTCACATTCTCTTGGTTAAATAAAAATAATTACTTAACACTGTCAGAAAAAAAAATTGATTTAGTATTTTTACATTAACAGTAATAGGTTATTCTATTTATTAAAACCAAGTCTCATCAGTTTAGCATTTTACATTTATAATAAATCAAGGCATTATTTAACAAAATATTTTGTAACAATATTTTGACACTGTATATTTTTATATTTTATTATTAATTCTATATTTTATTTATTAAGTGGTGTTCAGCTGTTCTTTTTGATAATGAACTTATTTCTGGATCATCAGTCATCAGAGCTCGGTAAACAATGATTACCAAGGGCCAGATCTGGATCCAGCCCAGCTTATCCAGCCCACGACTTGTGTGAATGTTGTGCTGGGCTAAATAAATGACTAAATAAAACAGGACAGAAACAAATAATGATATTACTGAATTAACAGCAAATGCAACAAACTTAATAATGCATTTTTGTCACTTGGACTTGACAGTAAAGCACAGATTTTGAGCTTGAATGCAGACAATTGACTGTTATTCTGTCATAATTTCCTAACCCTCATGTCATTCCAAACCTTTACGACTTAGTTTCTTCTGTGGAACATAAAAGAAAATATTTTGTATAATGTTATCAAAAAACAATTTGGTTACCCTTGATTTCTACTTCACAGAAGAAGAAAAAAATTGAATTTCTCAAATTTTATGTTCCACAGAATAGAGAAATTCATACTGGTTTGGAATGACACGATGGAGAGTAAATGATGACTGTTTTAATTTTTGGGTGAACTATCCCTTTAAGGACTTTACCATTTGTATGTTAACGCCGATATTTATCTGTAATCAGGCTCTTATTGAATTAAAATTTTACTTGAATTAAAATTAATTAGACCCTTATAGAGAAAGAAGCTGTTCTGTTCAATTATCTGAATGGACCAAGCATTACGCTGTTTATCATTTTACATTGTGACGGAAGCGCAGTGCACCTTTGCCATCAACTGTGCGGGTAACTGATCCCGCTCTGCTTTTTCATCGAGTAGCAACACTTCACACTTTTAGAGTATTTGCTTTTTGCAGTTTCGCATGCGCTGTAATGGCTTCGGCGATCGGCACACTACTTGACCCGATGGCCAGTTCATGTCTGCTGGTCACTGATGTGGAGATGTATACCTTTGATTTCAACAAGCTTGCTCACTAAAAAACCCCCACAGATCATGCTTTCAGGCCATTTGAGGTTTGATTTTGACGTGGCAAAGTATCAATATGTAAGTGTGTGTATTGCTTACAGTTTAATAAGACTTTCCGTTAATGCATTCATTTAATTTATTCAAACTGATTTGCAAAAACAAATATGCATGAACACAAGAGGCGGGATGTACAATTTTATTCAAATTATGAGAGTACTTTCTTCATGATGGTAAATAGAACTGAATGCTTTTTTAAAATTTAGTTCATTATTTAGTTGTTTTATTAAATGTATTAAATGTTTTAATATATTTGTTTCTCCAGTAATTCTGCAGACAATTCTCCAATGTCTGCAAGTACTAGTCAAAACTGCAACTCTGTTAATAACTATAAATAGCTAGATGAATCTAAATGAAATACTTCTCATATCTGCCTTTGATGAGCAAAAGCAGTGTTGACAGGGGAATCCCTGCGTTCTAGACACTGTAACAGGGTCACAGACAACATCAAAACAAAAATGCTTTTATTTCTATCACGTGTTTTTGAATTATTAAATGAAGCGTTTTGCACTTTCTTTTGTTTTGTTCTCATTTTGAGCTTGTTTGTTCCTGTCTTGTGATGGGATTAACACAGCTAAATTATGATTTAAGAGCCGCAAAATATAGTCCAAGGGCCCCTGTGTGTGATTTGTTTGTGTTTAATGAACCTCTTGGACTACCCATAGAATTCTATCTAGAATTAACTGGAGAGCTAAAAAGAAATGCTGATATGATACATGTTATGTAACTGTCTGTGGCACGACATGAGGAGAATCAGACAATAATTACATTCTTGCCTCTAGCACTGTGTCTGATTGAGCCCATTATGCAAACCCAGATTTTGGGTGACAGCGGCTCACCTCTGTGATTATCTGTACTGCACATTTAAGATTAGCGGGTGTGTATTTCAGCTTTCTGTTTGCCACGGTATTTGCAGATGTATTTCCTAGACTCTTTGAGTTGTGATTGAACCCTGTCTGGTGCTTTGGTCGGGCGAGCTTCAGGAGATTGTAATTGTCTTTGGTTATTGTTGTGATTTCCTTTCCTTCAGGCCTCTTAGAACCAAACTTGGGACCCTGCATTTGTCTATAAATTCATTTGTATTCACATGAAGACATACAAACTATCTACATGTGCACATTTCCTAACATTTATCACAGAGGGAGCTTTATGAAACATAATAAAATACAAAAGCAAAATACATATAGTTTGTATATTTATTTACATGCTTAATTTATATATTTACAAAACATATTTCACACTATTGACAGGGATGTCAAAATGTTCATTTTGGATAATATATTTGCTTTAACCCTTTGTTGTAATCAGTGATAGGCTTCATTATTGACTGGTTCTTGTGTTCTTTACTAATTGAATAACCTGTATGAGATTGGTTAACATAAAAGAGGCTATTTTATTGCTAGTGGAATTGCCAAGTTCTGTCATCAGACGGTTTTTCATAGAAGTTTACATTGATTACCATAATAACCAACAATAAACCACGCACTCAAGTTAATGCAACCCATAAAACCGAGATTGATTATTGATCAGACTTAATCTTTAACAAAAGCTATGGTTATGTTTGGAATGCAGTTCAAGTGTACTGCACAGTATACAGTATATAATACTTTCCATTTAGTAAGAATAGTATGTGATACAGAATGCATGTTGCACATATGTTGTATGTTTCAAAAAGTAGTATGCTACATTGTTGTCACATGACCATATTTAATTTAGCAAGTGTTATAGAAGCTACATTTCAGAAATATGAACAGCTATTTTAGATTGTTTTTTTTTTCTTCATCAAAATGGTCTAAAAAGGACTTAAAATGTGTTGCCTTGGTTTCAGTGTTTTGTATTTGTAGGACAGTGCAAGAGTACTGTGCGCACTTTTGCAACAGGCAATATCATGTCACTAAATTAATAAATAAATAAAATAATAAGAAAAAATAAAATAAAAGGTAATTGCGACTTTCTTATCACAGTTCAGACTTTTGAGTTGGACTTTTGAGTTGATATCACAATTCATATTTTTTGTGAATTCAGAGAAATTGCAAAACAAACTCAACTTGGAGAAAAATAAATCAGAATTGCAAGATAAAAAGTCACGACTCTGAGAGAGAGAGAAAAAAAAACTGAATGCGAGATAAAAACTTATAATTGTTAGATAAGAAAAAAAAATAATTAAACCCAGAGTTGGGAGTTTATATCTCAAAATTTTGAGTTTGTATGTCATAACTTTTTTTCTTTCTCAGAATTATAAGAAAACAAGTCAGTTGTGGGTCAGTTCCATAGCATACATAGATAGATATCCATACAACCTCAAACACTTATTCTACCTGCAGCCTATATAGCATACTCTCATTTGAGTTCAATATGAATTGTTGTGCTAGCACTAAAGAGTCCAAATCTATTTTCTCTGCATTTGCTGTGGGATATGAATGCGGCTTGTTGAGTTTTCCTTGCACTGTTGGATCAGTGAAGTCATGGGGCCATGCAGTAGCCTGATCAATAGCAGTCTTACTGTCAGAATCTGAATGATCACATGTTTCCTTGCGCTCCCTGCGACTGTAATAAAAGGTAAATATTTAATGGCCCCTGCCCAATCGTGGCCCACCACTGACTGCCCAGGATGATGCAACCGTATCAATTTTGATCACACCTCTCCCTCGGTTTAAATGGTTGGAGTCTGAGTGAAGACAGCAGCTCTTTATTGTTTCATTGCAGTTCTGTTCAGGAGAATGTGTGCTAGTGTAGAGTAGGAATAAATCTGCTCCAATGCTTTTAGAGTGCTTGCTTAGCTTTTCTAGTGTTCATAAAGCCTGTGTAACATTATGAATTACACAAGTAGTTTTTTTCTTAAGTTAGTAACGTGTCCACTACGTTTCTGTTTTGAGTCTGCTCAATACAGTTGCATAATGTTCTCGACCATTGAGTTAATGATTGTTTTTATTTACCCTTGTAACATATTGACATATTGCTTGCGAACTGATGTGGTTGTACAATGACAAACTAAATTTTTACATTTTACATTACTTTTTATTTTTTTTGCATAACAAGTTACTAATTATGATGCACATAGCCTAAGTATCTACCTGTTGCAAAAACACGTCCAAGTCATATTTAACACCAAAACCAAAGCAAGGGATGAAGTATAATTTGCTAGATGAAATAGTTTCCTTTTTTCCATTACTATAATATTAAATCGAATATTCCCATTAATATCCAATCATTACTCTATATTAAATGATTTATTATTTATACCTCAATATTGTACAGTATGTAGTATCCATGGAAGTATTTGCTTTACCTTCTTTAATTTATGCAAATTTTATGCTGAGTAGTAATAAGAATCTAATCAGAATTACCACTTAGAATAATTGTAATTATTGTATTGAGTTTAGATCTAGATTTATTTAAATGTTATAAATTGTTACAAAAAAAATGCCATAAAAATCTTAAATGCTCTTAAAATCTGCATAACTCTCTTAATGCAAGAAATAAACATTTAAATACATTTACCTATTTATTTTTCAGGGTAAAATGACCATGGCTTTTTGTGAGATACAGCCCATTAACATCAGTGGCTAAAAACGAACTATACTTGTATAATGCGTATGGTAGGTTTAGCATTGCTGTAGAATAAAATATTATCCAGCTTTTCTCCCAAAGCTTTTTATATAATCATAAACAAAATAAATGATCAGCCCAATGGAGGAGTCATCAATTTCCTATAGCCTACTTCGTGAAGGCTCTTCAAAAACGTTCGTCTGTATCCCTCAGAGTGAGATTTGACTGGGAACACCAAGACTTACACTCAAATGTTTAATATTGAACTCTCAGATTTACTTTGTGCCAACAAGCATCATTTCTCACTAGGACCCTAAATGTCAAACTCAAAAGACCAACCAAAAGACATGTGGTTATATACATGGGGTGTGTTTACTTTTGGGGTATGTGTTCTTTCACCACATGAGCAGAGGCTTCAGCAGTTCAGAGAATTGCAGACGATTGCATAGCTTCTTCAATCTGACATTCATGTACATTTATGGTTAAGACATTTTATAGATGCTTTTATCCAGAATACTCATAAGAAACTGTTGTGGACAAGCAGGCAGTTTAACATGCAAACATAGGGACTTGAGCTAAAACCTTATGCCTTATTCAAAGCCTGAAAAAATTCAACACACAATACAAATAAACAAGCCATGTCACTTGTGCACTTCACTTTCAGTCTAGTGTTTGCGTCTTGTCTGCGGCTCTGCTGTTATGGCAAGACTACACACCCCCTGCACCCAGGGTTGTATTTGGAGGGGTTACACCTATAGCAAGTCTGGGCAATGTTCCATAACCCTGAGAAAGTCAGGGTGAGAAGAGAGAGAAAAAAAAAGAAGAAAATTGCAGTGCTTTTCAACCACTACTGACACAAGAGTTGGTGAGATTTATTGATTCGATGGAAAACTATTATTTCTGATGTTAGCTTTAAAAATTCACAGGATATGACAAACTCACCTAGTGAGCTGCCTACCTAGACAGCATTTGAAAGCGTCATGGGCACAAAGACTTTTAAGATTTCTTCATTTGACAAATTTGCATGATGTGTATCCTTCACTAAAAAGGCAAAACCAAAATGGATCTTGACTAGCTAATTTAAAATAGTCCAAGATGGCTTGTGGACATAAATGTGGAATATAAATATAATATATTAATATTTATATTAATATTTTACCTAGTGTTTCTTGTGTGTGTGTGTGTGTGTGTGTGTGTGTGTAGATGGGCTGCCAGGATGACAAACTATAAGCTTCATACTGAATTCCTTCAACACACCAACAATAATTTTTCTATTTGTTTTTGGATTATTAAATAAATAAATAAATACATAATTATCATAATTTGATGATGAAAACCTATGTAACTGTAATAGATCTAACCTTGCATTTAATGTAATTATACAACAAAATACTGTTAAATTTGCATACAAAAAAACTTTTTTGAAACGTTTTTGAAAGTGAAAAAAAAATAGAACAGAAATGTTAGCACTCATTACTGCAGCACTCATTAGACAGCAAGGCAGCTCACTAGGTTTTGGAACAGAGCTAGAGATTTTCATTAGAAAATCTGGGTATTCAGAAAAAAAGGAATTCATTTTTACAGTAGGATAACTGAATTTCACATCAAACGTTAACTGACAAGAGCTCGGCTTGGAATTAATTCACTGAAATGATACTCATTAGGTGGGTTTACAGATATCTGTCCAGGTCTGAACTATTACAAACAGTTTTTAGACATATGAGGAGACAAAGAAACAACATTCAGTACTTCAGTCCCTCTGTGTTGATGATTTGCTTGGCTGGCCGTGTTTAAACTGGTCCCCTGAGTGTGCTTGTGAACAAACGACTGCTTTGAGCTGGGCTTGTTGAAAATTATATGTTTACCAGCCGTAACACCACCCTATCTTTCTAATTCTCCAGTTCAGCTCAATGGCTCTCCCTCAGGTGGCAAATCTGGATGATTTTAAACCACTGTCAATTTCACAATAAATAAATAAGTAAACTTGATGAAAGAGTTTGTGACGTCTTTGTAGTCTTGTGAAGGTTTTATGTTGTGAAATGAGCCGATGGTTGTTAAGTCCTCCTGTTTAGCTGCTGTTTAAAGTTTAATGTCTCCTTTGGCTCTTTACAAAGACAGTAATCAGCATTCGATTTGGATCAAAGCCATGTTGTGATAGACCATTTTTTTTTTAATGCTTCTAAATAACATTCACGTTGGTTGATGGTTTATCATTGCGTTGTGATTATTCTACAGGCCCAGTGGCAGTCATCAGTGGGGAGGAAGACTCTGCAAGCCCTCTTCATCACGTCAACCATGGTATCGTCACACCCTGCTCTCTCGAGGCGGGACCGGACGCCGTCGTAATCGGCATGAGTCGCATTCCTGTCATCGAGAACCCGCAGTACTTTCGACATGGACACAGCTGCAACAAACCAACCACTTGTGAGTAAACGTCTCACTGTTTGATGTTGTGATCCATTTCAGTGTGGTTGGAGTTGCAACTGACTTCCGAAAGATGCAAGTCATGACAAACACATTTAAAGAAATTCTGTGTGTCCTGAACTGAACTGGAAAACGAGTTGTTAATGACATATTTAAATGCGTATAAGAGTGGTGTCTCTTCTCTACATGCGTGATGCAATAAATTACAGTGAACCAGGTGCAATTTGACTCATTAGTATTGCCAGAACTTGCTGTAAAAACAGCAAATAAGAACAAGGCTGAACTGTAATAAGCTTAAATCCAAATGCGATATCTTGGAAATTTTCCACATACCAAAATATTGCGAACTGCACCTGCATTGAACTGAGCCCAAACAACAAACCCGCAGATGCTTAAAAAGTGTTGCTTATAATAAATGGACATGGCAACCCTTCAAGAGCGTGCTCTGCCAAGCAACCTTCCAAACGTAAACACAACATGACGGCTCTGCCGACGATGGGTTAATTAATATCGCCGAACATAATTAGTCTTTGGTCACTGTAATATTTCCAAAAATGGCAGATACCAACCACTGAGGAAGCCAAAGTTTTGCTATGGTTACCATAGTATCAATCATGGCCATTTCAAAAGTGAAATCTGTTCTGTACACACATGAATTTGAGTTGCTTATGTAGCTTGCTTTTTTCCTGATATTTGTATTCATTTTAATTTTGTACAGTATGGAATACATGGTCAAACTAAATTCTTGAGTGACAACAACTTTAATAAAACTACATTAATTATAATATAGTATATCCTCATCATAGAGTGCAGGATATGGGCCGATTTGAAGATATAGTGTTAATAAGCACAACGGTGTTAAAAATAGAAGACTTTTGGATACCCGTAGCTTGCACTTACTGCAGAGTGCATGGGAACAAATGCCAACACCATTGTTTAGTATAAATGGGCAGAAATGTAAATGCAGAGATCATGCCAAGATTTATGTGATCATTTATATATTTATTTGCTATTTTTGGGTTTCTTTGTGACTGAAGACTTTCAAATGACTTTACTGGAGCAATAGCGTCTTAGTTTAGACCTTTTATGTAATTAATTGGAACAAATTTACTTGTGACTTTACATACAGTAAGTGTTCTCATTAGCCAGTTTTAATGGCTTAAAGGGGCTCTGATTTTTTTTTATTTTTTTTTTATAGAACATAGTATGGTATATATGGAGACACAGACTTGCACACATCAACACACACAGTCTATTTATATTCCAGGCACAAAACAGTGGTCTATTCAAAGGGTGCACTGACAGCTATGAAAAGGAATCAAAAGGCAGAGGACAATCACATTTTGCCCTCATGAATAAATTAACTCTTTATGCATAATGGATGGCATAAAATCTTTATGGCTGTAGATACATAACCATCGTGGTGTGCCTACGTCTGATGAGTGTGTGATATTTAAATGGCAGTTAGCTGCTGAAGAGAGGGTATATTTTTACTTCTCAGGCTCTGGGCTACTAGAAAGCCCTTTATGTGCTAGCTGTAGTAAGCTGAATCATTTATATAAAGATACACCTTATAAAAATGGTCCAAGGTTCAGCTCATGATTTTTTTATAGTAAGGAGTGTGGGATGGAGTGACTGGGTATTAGTTCTTGTTTTTTATAGAGTACATATTGAAATATTGTGTTCCCTTCAAATTATTCCTTAAACATTTTTTACTTGGTCTTAAAAGGTTTTTTGAAAAAGACTTAAATTTACCTTCATAAAACCTGCAGAAACCACATATAACATTGTCAATCTTGTTTTTGTAATATTTAAAATAACGTTTATTATTTCCTTTTTTTTATTTAGATTTTATGTACACAAAGTAATACTCTATACTGCAAAAATTTAACTGCAATTCATAAAAAAAATGCATTATTGTATTCCTTTACTGTAATACATGAAGGAGAATCTAATAACGGGCATAAAGGAAACTTAAAAGTAAAATCTGGATGCATTATGGTCATTTGTGGAAAAATTGCTTTAATTGTCATTAAGGTCACAATGCAAGATACATTTTTTATGCTAAATATGAAAAATGCTAAATGAGAAATATCCTTGTAAGAGTATAATTTCTACAGGAGTTCTGACAAATAAAAATATTATTTGATTGCCGTTTTATCTGTAGACTGCTGCAGTAGATGTATTTGAAAGGAAGCTGTTGCACGGTTTCAAGTAAGCGAGTCCCTTGAGCCATGACATGCTGACTTTTCAGGAATCCATAAGATGACTGACTCACACAAGCTATTCTGCAATTACAATTGAGTTGTGCTGCATTTACTTTCCTTTTCAACCCAAGGTGAATTTTCCTGAACTACACAGCTTCTCCGTTGTTATTCAGCTCCAACTAACTTACATCAACTATAGTTTTGCTTTAACTAGATACGAGAATAATCTCTAGCACCTTGTTTTTACGTTTGCCTGATCTGTATTAGGAGAACAGTCTAAACTGCCTAAATTGTTAAAGACATTTCTTCTTTTTTTTGTGCATTTTTCCATATAGATCACGAAACAGGATTATGTTAACATAACACATTTATTTCAGAAGAGCAAGGGAAATTGATTTCTGTGAGATGGCCCTTTAATTTCTTTAATTATTAATCACGAAATATTTGCAGCTGGGATTTCTGGCATAAATCATGGGAAATACAGCGGCTGGATCACATGCAATAGACTGAAGATCATTATTCAGATAGCAGTATTCCTAGGGGAAGTGAGTGCACTGGGATCTACAATGAGCTCCTGTGAGTACAACGACTATAAATACAAGATCCTGACTGTGCATTGCAAATATGGATGATTTGGAGCAGTGCTGCATTTGTCACATTGATCAAATTGTCAGATTATGTCCTTTGAGTTTAAACAAAATGTCCTTAATAATCTGTGAGTGCAAAGGCTATAAATACAAGATCTGGACTGTGCATCACAAATATAGATGATTTTGAGCAAGTGCTGCGTTTACCACATTTATCATATTATTTCCTTTGAATTAAACAAAAAGTCATCAGTGATCAATAAAAAAGAATTCAGAATAAACCTTTTATTATTATTATTATTATTATTATTAAGTCTCTTATGCCCTCAATCTTATGCTCACTATTTTCAACAATGATTATTATAATAAACATTATTGAGCACCAAATCAGCATTTCTGAAGGATCATATGACACTGAAGACTGGAGTAATGATGCTGAAAATACAGTTTCGCATCACAGGAATAAATTACATTTTCAAATATTTTCAAATAGACAACAGATATTTTAAATTCTAAAACATTTTTTTATTTTATTTTACTGTTATTGGATGCCTTTGTCACATAATGTCTCTATAAGATATTTAAAAACACATCTAGACTATATAATACAATCAAGAAAATGCCACATATGAATGTACTGTATAGCAGGAGCCAAACTGCAATTATAGACTGTTTGTATGAATGAAAATAGTGACCTTCCGTTTTAAATAACCCGTCTTAAAGATACAGTTGAGAAGAGCAGTTGTTTTTATCATACTCCTGCAATATCCGTTCATTTGTCTCATTTCGTCAGATTAGTGACAATGATATTGTATTCAGCAGTGACCGTTTTGTGTCCTGTTCACATTGAACTGTTAGGGACGTTTAGAGAAGATATATCCATGCTGATGTCTCCTGCGTACACCTTCATTGTTCTGGACACAATTACTTCGATTGGATTGTTTCAAGGTAACATTTAATGACAAGCTGAATTTATCAGGCTTGAGAGTGAGAAGACAAAGGCATGAGCTCAGAAAAAGGGCATTGTAAATTAATGCAGACCAGGTTTAATGGAGCTCTGAACGTGCACACCTTCACAAAGATTCGGATTCAGTCCATCTATTATTACTGCTCATAATTGAACTATTATCTCATCAAACCATCTCAGTGAAGGTGGACACCGACACAAACCAAGTGCTTCACAACAACTGATCAGCCATATTTGTGACTATGGAACACAAAACCAGTCTTAAAGGGTTAGTTCATCCAAAAATGAAAATTATGTCATTAATAACTCACCCCCATGTCGTTCCAAACCCGTAAGACCTCCGTTCCTCTTCAGAACTCTGTTTAAGATATTTTAGATTTAGTCCGAGAACTTTCTGTCCCTCCATTGAAAATGTACAGTATGTATGGTATACTGCCCATGTTCAGAAAGGTAATAAAAAATCACCAAAGTAGTCAATTTAACCTCTATGTGCTGGCCTACATTCCAAATTGTTGCATGTTTATGTATGTTTATTTTTATAACACCATGCTTTCAGAACTAGATTGTATTGCCTTTTAAATTGATGGTCTGCATGACCTGGAGGAATTCCTTCCTTTTAACTGAGAAATCATGGTTGCTTCATTAGGAACGAACAGCATTATTTTAAGCATAGATTTTTGATGTCGCAAACGCACCTGCCTCTGTGCTCTCCTAATTTCAGCCTTCAGGGGCTGATACAGGTTCAGTCAGGGTGAGGAATAAATAAATGGCAATGAGTCTTGGGATAGTGCCTTTCTAATTCAGAGTCTTTCCACAAACGGATTGTGGTAAATAGGCAGCTGAGGGAGCCGGGCTTTATCGGTTGGGTGAGAAGCTGAAGGTTAAAGGGGTCATGACATGGGTTTTTTTATTTTATTATTATGGTCCCCAAGGTGCAATTATAGTATTACTATAGTAAAAAAAAAAAAAAACTTTTAAAATGTAGTGAATTATGACATTTTCCCACCCTGTTTCTCATCCTTTGATTCAAACAGTCTGTTTTGGGTTGTTTCCCCTTTAAGAGTTCAGTGTTAACGCCCACTGTTATGATTGGCTAACGACATTTGACAGAACATTTGCGGATTGAGCGTAACTGTTTAGTAGCGGGTGATGCATTCGAAGCGATGGCTCTTGCGATGATAAAACCTTATATGTTTGAGCCGGAATCAGATGAGGAATCAGAGGAAAATGAACCATCACCACAACAACGAACACTGGATCAGCCCGTGTCCACATGGAAAGTGAAACTATTTTGAATTAATAAAAAAATTGTAACCCGAGACACTTGAAAACGGATTATTGTTGCATAATTATTCTATAGCTTAATATGCTAACAGTTTAACATTATTTACCTAATTTCAATGAAATGATGGGGTGTACCAAGGACAAAAATGCATGCACAGGCCATATTTGAAGATGCAGCATTGATGAGGCAACATTTTTAATCCTACTAGAAAGGCGACATATTTTCAAGATTCTCTTATACAAATGTGTTTATATTAGCCAGTGATTAAAAGTAATATTGTTAATACCCTTAAATGACAATTCTACATTTTCCCTGACGTCAGGATCTTTCGGCAGCGTATTCAAAGATGTTGTTTGTCCACAGCCAGGAACAGCACATCTGCATGGCATTGTAATTTTCCTGTACACAGACCCACTCGCTGTCCGTCGACTGAACACTTGTGAGGCGCGCGGCTCGACAACGATCCGAAATGAGCGTAGTTGTCTGGTGCTGGAGGCGGTCATATGCAAATGGTTGGAACGTCACTTCGCACCGTGACGTCACTTCTTACCATGGATCCAGAACGAGCTGTATTTAGAGCTTGATTAAATAAATGGCTCGTTTATAATGGGGAGGACGTCTTAAGCTATGAAACTTGCAGGACGTTTTAATGGTACAAAGACCTCTTATATTCCAAAAGATCAAGGCAAATTTGGTTTCTCATTTCATGACCCCTTTAAGTTAACCCATCCCAGACTCTTACTGCAGGTGCACATGTAATTGTTCACTTGGAGGACGGGACAAACCCAGTGGACCACTTAATGGAAGAGCAAGTGAATACAAATGAGGTTTTGGGGGACGGGAAGGTGCTCCAGACTTAAACTGATCCTGCATCAATCCACTAGATCCCTGCTGCTCAAGTCTCTGAGAGTCAATGATGATTGTAGCACTTGATATTGGATGTCTGTCAGTGGCTCAAGTGACTCTGATCACTACGTTTTGTTGCCTTTATGGCAAGGTGCCATACTGAATACAGTCTTGCTGTTTTATTGACAGTTTGTATACTTTTAAGTATGTACAGTTTTTTAAGTTTATTAAAAGTTTATTATTTAGTGTTTATTAAAATATTCAATTTATTGGCTGTCAATAAAAAAAGAGCTTGAAGCAAGATAATTTTCAGTATAACGTCTTGCCATAAGGGCAACAATAAATGTGGTTTGATAATTACAGTTATTATATAAAAAAAAAGATATTATTCATTACAATATGTATAATAAATATTTTAACATTTTTTGTATATTTGAGATTTATTGTTGCCCTTATGGCAAAGTATACTAAATATCATCTTGCTTTATTCTGTTTTATTGACAGTTTATCAACACATTTTTTATAATTTATTTAAATATAACTTGAAAACACTATATGTTTTATAAAAGTATTCATAATTGTAATGCATCATATCTGTTTCATAATAACTAATTATAAAATGGCATTTATTGAATGCATTACAACACTCATCTAGTAATGCAACAATAACATGTAAAATTAATTTTTTTTATAATGTGACTGATGTACATGTTGATCGTATGCGTTGATGCATCATATTCTTTACAATAAATATGCATTTATAAGTATTACAATTATTGTATTATAAATGATTAGATTATATTAACTCTGGTTACAGCTAAAGGCTATAAAAACACATTCAACCTAGTAGGTGCATTAGAAGGCATTATATGACTACTTTTATAATGCATTATATATACAAACATACTTCACTTTGCCATTTTGGTTTTCTCCATGGATGTACACTAAGAAAAAAAAAAAAAAAAAGCTGCTGGGTTGCTACCTTTTCAGATGGTACTTTTGTATCTTATTAATACATAAAAGGTACATATTAATATCTAAAGAGCACATATTAGACTTTATTTCTGAGAGTGTACGTTTGTTTACCCAAAATATGCTGGTTTATAAAAACTTGATATGAACAGGAATATTTATTATCTTTAATTGCAAAACACACTGTTTTGCCTCAGAATAGCATTTTTTACCCAATGACCCAAGCATAATATAAATTGGCTTCACCATAGCAACCAGTAGAATTTGATCCAGTACAACAAACCATTTTGTTTTGGACATGCATAGAGCTAACGGTTATTTTTGATCTGACAGCATTATAACAGGGTATATAATATGTTTACATCATGCACATGAATTAATAGCCTGTGGTGTCAGTTGATTCATTTAGAAACTTATATTTACTGTTTGGTAGAGGCTAATGAGTAGATAGCTAAATAATTAGATGTAGGAAAAGAGAAGCTGTTATGTTTGTGTAGAGTCATATTTGTAGCATTATTTTTTATTTTTTTATTATTATTTTTTTTTAGCATTTTTGCTTTTAAGCTACTTTAAATTCACAAAAATAATTGGAAATGACAATGAACATTGATGGCAAAGCATTACAAGTCCCAGGTGAGTTCCCAACAGATGGCAAAAAGAGACCTTTTACAACTGACTCTCATTTGCATCACACTCATTTTGTTTTGAAAAAGAGAACTCGGAGAAGACAAAAAACACCCAAAAAACATCCAGCTGTAACTGCAAGCAGCAATTCTACAACACCATCTGCACAAGAACTGACCTTTTACACAATGCAAACAACTCTCGATTGAAGCCTTTATTTACACTTGTACAAGTATGCATAAACACACCACGCAAAACGGGCGCATACAGATAACCTGTCACTCATATTTAATTTGGCTTGGGTTTCTGCACTCATTTTTGCCACCTGTTCCTGAGGGACATTCACTCTTATGATGATATTATTTGGATAATTTTATGCCTGGACCTCTCTCGTCATTGTTTGATCGTATATTATGGAAGTTGATGAGATTCACCGACAGATTCCAAACACATGTTCTGGGGAAACCAAGACATACTGTACAACAACATTACATTAAATAAAGCTACAATAAAATACTAAATTAAATTAAAAGCTTAAACTGGATTACAAATGTTGCCTTGGCTACTTGGTATCACTCAGAGCCTATTATAGTTTTTATTAATATTTTGAATTAGTTTTTAAATTAATATTGTGAAATTAAACTTCAACTAAAAATGTAATTGCAACTGAAAATATCAAAGCTGATTCGAAATATGAATATATGCAAAACTAGTACAATAATAGAATTACTAAAACAACACAGTAGTATCTTTTTGCTGCACCATTGTGAACTCATGACCTTGACATACAAAACATAAATTTAATAACAATATGCTTTTCTCTATCTGTGTTTCTCTTTTAGATGTGCAGCATATTAAACGGAGGGACATTGTTCTGAAGAGGGAGCTGGGCGAGGGGGCTTTTGGGAAGGTGTTTCTGGCCGAATGTTACAACCTCAGCCCCACCAAAGATAAGATGCTGGTGGCTGTGAAGGTAAGGCATGTTTTTGCAGTTAAAAGCACCTTCTTCTGGCTATGCTTTGCTTCTGTGCACTCCATTCTATTACCAGGAATATGCATTATGAAAGTAAATGCACATTGCTGCTCTCATTTCAGACAATCTAAAGAAGTTTGGGTCTAAATGTAATAATAAAAAATAAAACAAAATACACACACACAAACACACACACACACACACATATATATATATATATATTTATTTATTTATGCATTTAGCAGATGCTTTTATCCAAAGCAACTTACAGTGCATTCAGGCTTTCAATTTTAACCTATATATATGTGTGTGTGTGTGTTTGTGTGTGTGTGTGTGTGTGTTTGTGTGTGTGTGTGTGGTGACAAGGATAAACATGGTTTTTTTTGTTATGTGTCCAAAGAATGAAGCAGATACAAAAATCCTTACTTTTGAATGACAAACTATTTTTGTCTCTAGCGTGGGTCCTTTTGAAAAAAAAAAAACAGCTAAGAACTGGTATAACATCAATAACATAATTTAACCATTGGAAAGCACTCTCCAGATATTGGTTCTCCACTTTATGTCCAATGTAATATATGGGTCCTTTTGCAAAAAACAGTTGAGAACAGGTCTAGAAAGACATATTAAGGCCAATAATATAATTTAACCATCGGAAAGCGCTCTCCACATCTTGAACTTCCTCCTCTAATCGAATGAACTGCCTCACCAGAGCGACTGAAACTTTTACATCATAAAGATAACTGAAGATGCTGTGAAAATACTCTGGTGTCATGAGGATATCTTGCAGGATGCTGCAGCAGAAAGCCAGCACGTCAGGACTGTGTTGAGTGGCATGGCACTAACGCTTTCCCTGACGAAAATGAGCGATCCACCATCTGTCATATACACCATTCTCTCTCGATGCCTCCCTCTGCTTGTGTCGGAGAGATCAGGGCAATTCTATAATTAAAATCAAATTGCATCATGTGCCATTCAGGTCAAGTTATCATTTAATTGGAAGGAGCAGGACTCACAGTGAAAATTCTAGGAAGCACTTTAAAGTTCCCGGGAACATTAAATGGTTGTGTTTTTTTTTAATGCTGTGTCAGGAAATACAATTACAAACACCACTGGAAAATATTGCAAATATTCAGAAATATCCAACCTCTGCTAGACTGGTTTATTACAACCCAAATAATGTGCAACAAAATGAGACATTACATTTGTATTTATTACGTATACTGTTTGTATTCATAGTTTAATTTTAACTCCTCAGTGAACACAGTTTATGCAAGTCGTGTCACTGAAGCACTTTCGTTCATTTCAAGTCATGCTGTGGCCTTTTGTTGAATGTTTTCATCTCTTTTCAATTGATGGCAGACGTCCTGAAATGCAATTAGGCATATTAGTTTAACCTCCGTCTCATTTCTCCTTGCCTAGAGGACTTCAGTACTTCAGTAAAGACGTGGCATCCCGCTCTCCGCCATGCATTTGTTTTCATCTGTACACCTCCTAAGAGTAAACATGCTTTTTGTTTCTCAGACTCTCAAAGATCCGACCCTGACTGCCAGGAAAGACTTTCAAAGGGAGGCCGAGCTCCTCACCAACCTCCAGCACGAGCACATCGTGACGTTCTACGGCGTGTGCGTGGATGGCGACCCTCTCATCATGGTGTTTGAGTACATGAAGCATGGAGACCTCAATAAGTTTCTGAGGTATTTTTATATTGGGATTTACACAGCAAAGTCTCCTTGGAAAAGCGTGCCTCTAAAAATGTAACTATAAATACCACTCACTGCTGTTTCCTGCTGAAATGAACACTAGAGATAGTAAACCCACAACTTGTATTCTTTATCACACAAATTATGATTACAAGGGCAGATTATTGATTATTAAATAACTTTCATGCAGTTCCTGCACGATACTATGTTATGACCTCAAAAATCTTTTACTACAGCACATGATTTACAAACTGATACATTGTGATGTTTGCATCACATATGCTTCATATGGATTAGGGATGTGCGAGAAAAGTGGTGAAAGGGAGTAATTTTAATGTTAAATCTTAAAAAAATAATCAAATATTTGAAAAGTGAATATCTGGAGAGGATAACAAAACAATTTTATTTCGCATCAGACTTTGCATACATGTGTTTTCTTCTTGTCACTCAGTGCCTGCTCAGAAATATCTGCTTGGAAGCAAGGAGCAAGGTGTTGGAGAATTTTTTTACTGGTTTAAAGGGGGAAACATTATGAATGAATGGAAACTGACTTTCTTCAGAAATATTTAGTTGACTTTTTTATGTTATCTCCATATAATGCCTTATAAAATCGATTGCTGAATTGTTTACAGTAGCAAGTAGGTTAACACTGTATTTCTGCTTGTGCAAAAGCGCCACCTAATGGCAGAGAATGTATTTGCATTTTCATTCAGCACATCTGATGCTTTAGTTGCTGTCTGTCATTTGTCTGTTGTAAATTTTAACATTTTGATGGAAAATAAGAGCTCAACTCTAATAATAAGGTGTCTGGAATTAGATGACTGTTTGAGTCATAGATTAATTATTCCAAATGTTCAGTATTCCAATATAAGTGTGCAAAAATGTCTGGGCTGGAATTATAGGACTACAGTATGTTATGAACTCCCTAAGCAAAAGCTGTCTGAAATTGCAGTAAGTGAAATTATTCTAACACCTAAGATACCTTATTTTGGCAAAAAAAAAAAAAAAAAAAAAGGGGGATAACGTTACTTCATAAATGATGTAACGTTATCATGCATTGCAACAAGCAATGAAAATGTTTTAATATGTTGGATAGAGCCAACCAGAGGAAAATTTTATTGCTCACAGGTAGCACAGTAAACTTAATTGAGCTCTGTTATTGTTATTGTAGAATTAACTTTGTCTAAAATATGTCTTTCTTAAAATCCTTTAGCATAAATAAAAATGGAAACATGGAGAATTGCGCATAATATCTCAGATAATTTGATCTGTAAGCAAATTCAAACATTATTGAGTTCTCTTCTGAAGATTTTTATTTTATTTTTTTGTACTCCATTTCATATCATAACTGTTTAGCAGAAGTCATTCAGATATTAAAGGTAACTGAAAGATTTACGGAAGTAGTTATACAGTATGATTTAAAATATGCATATGAAGAATTGTATCATTTCAGCTATGAGTCATAAGGTTACTGCTCCTCAAATCAATCCAACTATGAAAAGTCATGTCAGTTTCAATGTTGTTTATGTAGACATCTGCCCATGTAGGTATTAGATATGTCTTGTTTTGAGACACAAGATTCTATTTCAAAATGGCAGCATGTGATTGAACTTCACTGCATGCATGTCCCAAGGTGGATTGGGGCCATGTGAATCATAATTTGCAGGGGAGAACTGTGAAAATATAAAGGCAGATAGAGTACTGCAGTGAGATGGTTGTCTTCTGGGAGCAAAGTGATTTGTGATTATAATAAATTATTCTTTTGTTTAGTGAGAGAATTGTTTCACTTATGCAGATGGCCAGACTTGCATTTCAAAAAAAAAAAAAAAAAAAGATGAAATTATTTTTTAGAAAAGCTTCAATGATACATGTCTTGTTGATTTTCATGGATGGCAAAATGATTTATATCATATTAGACAGGTCAGAATATATCATTTGTAGAAGAGTGCACAACAGTGTAAAGCTTAGTTTTTCAGCAGCCATGGTTAGGACCCCCCCATCATTTAATCTATAGACATTTTAAGAAATACTCTTCAGCAATTTTTAGTTAAGTAATAAACAGTTCAATCTCAACTTGTGGTTTGGTTCATATCTCGCAAACTTTGATTAGAATCAAAAAATATTTAAAATGTACATACTCGGTAAAGATCATATGTAATTGAATCATAAATTGATATATTATAAAAGCAAAGCAAGTTGTTCATTATACACTAGTTTAAAAGTTTGGGGTCAGTATAATTTTTATTAAGTTAGATTTTTTATATTATAATACTTTTTCAACAAGGAAGCATTAATCAAAAGTGACAGTAAAGACAAAAATTATATTTAAAATAAATCTTAAAGATAAGTCACGGTCTCCACAATAATATTAAGCAGCACAACTGTATACAACATTGGTAATAATAAAAAAAAATGTTTCTTGAGCAGCAAATCAGCATATTAGACTGATTTCTGGAGGATCATGTGACACTGAAGACTGGAGGAATGATGCTGAAAATTCAGCTTGGCATCACAGGAATAAATAAAAATTTTAAATATATTTAAACCAAAAACAGTTATTATGAATTATGATAACATTTCACAATACTGCTGTATTTACTGTATTTTTGATTAAAGAAAAGCAGCTTTTATGACCATACAACTTTTTTTTTTTTTTTAATCTGACAGACCCTAAACAACGGTGGTGTACATATAAACTGTAATATAGTTCAAGTTTACTGCACAGTGCACACTGTTAAAATACAACACAAGTTTTTCTTGGAACGTAGGGAGACTGCTGTGCATATTTGGTAGGGTTCACATTTCTATGGAAACTGATCTCTGTTCAGATTAAAGAAAATGAATGTTTTTTGTTGTTGTTGTTGTTGTTTTGTTTTAGTTAGTTTTTCCGGATCCAGCCTGTTGCAATCTAAAGCAGCACTGCCGCTGGGATTGTTAGCTCTCTGATTTTTAGCTCTTCAAATACAAGAGCACGCTGCTGAAGAGGCACTGACCAGAAGAGATGCACACATTACAGTCGAGCCCTATTGAATACCCACCTTATGCAAATGCTGCCACAATCGGACAAAAATCTTTTTCCCAGAGTGAAGAGATAATCGAAAAAAGTTAACTGAATTGGCGATTTTATTTCACCAAGCAGTTAAAGCACATTTTTCTTTGCCTTGACTTACTCACTTCAAATTAGACAGCTTTACAGGATTAAAGGATTAGGGGGGGAATTATTTTATGGGGCAATAAGGCAGTGCGTTTGACCACTTCGACCCTGTGCCCTTTCACATTGATCCATAATCAATTTTCCCTGCTCAGATCCTAAACGCAAGTAACTGCAAACCTGGACAAAGCTTAGAAGTGAAGGACAATTACTGCCAAGACTAACAAGTGTAACCAATGCGCCTTTCTCCCCATGTTTCAGAGCCCATGGTCCAGACGCCATGATCCTCGTTGACGGCCAACCGATGCAGCCTAATGGGGAACTTGGTCTCTCGCAGATGTTTCATATCGCTACACAGATAGCGGCAGGCATGGTCTACCTGTCCTCGCAGCATTTCGTGCACCGTGACCTGGCCACCCGCAACTGCCTCGTGGGTAACGGCCTGCTCGTGAAAATCGGCGACTTCGGGATGTCCAGAGACATCTACAGCTCAGATTACTACAGAGTAAGTTTAATTAACTACATTTTTTTGTGGTAAAAAAGGGTCAATTATAAAAAAATAGATATTTTATTTTCAACTTTCAGGTTTTAAGTAAAAGAAAAATTACAATCAAGTAAGGCACTTTCAACTGAAGTAAAAGGGTCCATTATAGTGAACGAAAATACATTTTTTATTCACCCTAATGATATTTGAAAGTATTTTTGTACATACAGTGAAAGTCACTCGGGTCCAATTTTATTAAGGAACCTATTGACTTTCACTGTGTGGATAAAACTGGTGGAAAAATTCTGGCACAAATAGATTTATTGTACTGTAGTATAACTTTGCAAATGCAAGGATTGCAAGTGATTTTATCACACCAGTCTGACGTTAACGGGATGTTTATTTTTTTACATATATTTTAATATTTATTGCGTAACCCTGTTTACTTCCATTGTAAATGCCAGACTAATACCATAATATTAACTTTTTTTCAGTTAATGGATTAGATTCAATAATTTTCTGTGGTAGCCAACATTATGACATTGGATTTAATCTTTTTGTTAACTTGATTGCTTTCAATTGCCCCAGATATGCATTTCTTGTTGGAATTGGTTGATTGCAGGCCTCATTGCCTCATAGGCTTATGCACCCCAGTTGTTGGGTGAAAAAATAATTATTTATATATAACTTTGGCAACACACACTCAAAACTGTATAATCCCAGATCACTCCATTCCAAAAAGAACTGATTAAAGGTTGTTTTTTTTTTTGTTTGTTTTTTTCGTAGGCCAGTCATTTTTTAACATGATGGGGAAAAGTACAAAAACTATCAACATTTTTTGAAAATGAAAAGTCCTCTCTAGGTCAAAATGTCCAAGACGCATCATTAAATCTGTGGTTATTTTACATTTACATTCCCAATCAATAAATATATATATAAATATTATCCTTTATTTGTACTAAAAACAGTAAGATATTCAATCGAGTTAAATGCCAAGGACTTCAAAATATTCCACTGAGAAACTGGTTTGTGGAGGGTTTTTGTATTCAAGCCAGTCATAAGCTAAAGGCCAGAAACATCTTTATCAGCCACACATACACACACTTACGCGCAGTCTGCAATATTGACAAAGCAGAGAGATTACGAAATTATTACCGCATTGGACACGTTCACTGTGTCAAGTGATTATAAATAGCGGATCCTGCCAAGCACGTAATCCACACATGGCGAGTCATATTGACGTTTGTTGTCCTCTGGGGCTCGAGCGTCTGGCCACAGGAATGGAGCATGACTGGAAGAGCGATTGAGGTACTTTCATCAGTGACCAATTCAACCGCCTTCGTCAAGATGTTATAAGTGGCACATCGACATCCTGTCACCCAATGGCCCGCCGAGTAGCTTTTTGCATGAGATGTCTTTGATAACTCTGTTTAGAGGCAGTGATGGTTGTACAGAAAACAGATTCAGGGGAAAGTCACAACACAGATCCTAGATCCTGCAAACACGCTGCGGATTGTCTTAGATGTCGTCGTGGGTTTTCTTCACCACCGATAGCCGATTACACGCTATAAACAAGTGCTATAAAAACATTTTGGTTTTTAACACCCTGTAAATACACATGAAATGTCATCACATTGACAAGGTTTTCTTTCTGAACTCTCAAAAGGTCCGTTTTTACTTGAGATTCAGCCAAGTGTTGTAAAAGGTTGGCGAAATCTGTTATCGGTCATGGATGCATAGATCTGCTTCTCCTGTTGAAAAAGAGTAAATGCCCAGAGAGTAGCTCTAGTGGGGCTGTAATCCATTCTCCACCATGCTGCTTTGCTCTTCATACCCATAATCCAATCTAGCCCTCTACCACCGAGCCACAGACTAACCCGTAATCCAGTTTACAATCTACCAAAATAAAGAAAAAAAAAAACATGTTGCCTTCTTCCTAAAACCCACACCACACTGACAGAACAGAAAAAGATTCATCAAATTCCACTTTCAGTCTTTTATTGCCTAATGGGCTTATCCATTTTCAAACCGTCAAGCTAATTGCTCCAGTCTCAACGACAAAGCCCAAGGTGATACAGTGGATAGTGGTCTGAATGACTGTTTAACCAATTTTAGTTGCTCGTCTTAATCAGGGATTTGAAAGTAATTTACATTATTTAAGGGCCATGTGTGTGTGTCTCTCTCGTGGAAGTCCATTATTAAGATTAGTGTTACTCAACTTAAATTAGCAGTTCACTTGAATATATCCAGTAACTCTAATACCATTTGAAGCTGTAGGTCACTGTTCAAACAGAATTCACATTGTTTTATATTAATAGAGTTATATGAATTCCTGACAATTCGATGCATTTTTAATTCTTCTTATTGGCATCTTGTTTGCTACCTCAATTTATGTTTGATTTGTTAATTAGTCAGTCTCAATTCAATGCTGGGGAACAACTGTGCAAGACACTGACTTCAAAGCTTTATACTATAGATAAAACGTACTGATTACAAAAGTTGGCAGAACATATTGATGTTTTAAGTTATCTATGCTTTCAGGTGTATTTTTTTGTAAAACACATATTCATCTAATACATTTAGATTTTGTTTCATGCAAAAACAACAACAACAAAAATCTAATATCACAAATGAGATGGTTTCACAGCAGGGGTACTGCAGATATGAGAAGCATATCTCATGCTTTTTATTTCACTACATCTCTCACTAGGATACTCAATTAAAGATGTTGCAGCCTTATATACTTAAAAGAGAACATATTAGAGTTTACATGAGACGCAGGGCAATGATTACTGTGTAATAGCTGTGTAGTTACTATGGCAGGAGAAAAAAATAGATTCTGTGATGCATCGCGATCCTCTCTTCAGCAGTTCTGAAACAATTCTAAATATTTCAGAATCTATTCTGAGCTTGTTTTTTCCTGCATGTGGTGCATATGCACTAGAGACAATCGTGGTGGGCTTCATTGCAGGATGTGAGATATGTGTGCATTGCTTGACAGTGTGTGCTTCCACCCGCCGTTATTTCAGTTTTATACTTTAGATTTGCTTTCATTGATGCCGCTTGGAATGCAGTAAATATAAGATGCACGAAACTCACATACTGACAGACTTTCATGTGCACTTTGTGTTTCTTCATCCTGAAGCACTTGCATCTCCAAATACTTTTATGACATGAAATTGACAGAACAGGACAAAACAGCTGATACAGTATGTCGAAATAGACTTGTGCATTAGCGTGAATGCAGCCTATTAAACCCGCCACTGTCTATGTTGTCACCAGTAATAATCAAACAGAAGTAATGCTGAGGAAAAAAGAAAAACCATAACTATGACTGTCTGTAGACTTTCAGATACTGAAAGTGATAATCGTAATCTAATCGAATCTTTCATACAGTATATACTAAATGTTATAAATATGTCACAGACATGTCAGTGTTGTGTCAGAATGGGTATCTTCTCCCAACTGTCACTTGCAATAGGAGCAGCTAAAATACCAATAAACACAAACTCATTTAAAGAACACAACCTGAAAAGGTTTCGATAAGATATTGACTATATGCAGCAGACAGTAGTCACAGGAAATTGGCTAATTTCTTACGTGGAGGTAGACTTCCATTAGTCTGCTCTCTCCCAGCCGGAAGTAGGATCAATGTAACGGCACACAACACAGGGAATAGTAATTACAAAGACAATTCCACGCCGAGCTGGAAGGGCTCCAGCAATACCCGGTAGTCTCTTGAACATTTCATGCTGGCACAGCATGATGAATGAAGTGGAATTGATGTGAATAAGAAATAGATTTGAGAATAAGCCGTTTTAATCGAAACTGAGTGCATGCACAATTAACAAATTATTGTTTAGTCAATTCTCACACTCAAAGCATTTTACAGAGTGGGTCAGGATCATCAATGTGTTATGTACTGTTCTTATAAGAATTCTGTTCTTATAAATTATATTATAGAAGAATCCCATTACGATACACACACGTGCTGTGAAGAACAACTTTCTATTGGCTGCTTTCATGATCAGTCAACTATGGCTGAAGTGAATGTAGTTGGAAAGCTCTAAATATACAACTATATATATATATATATATATATATATATATATATATATATATATATATATATATACAATTTTGGGGTTTTAAACACTTTGAGTGATAAATATTTACTGGTTATATTTTTATGGTTTGAAGCACTGCTTCTTCTCTCAAAGTGCCATTTGGTACAATAGGTAAAATTAAATGCCAAAAGGTAAATTTACCTGCCATTCTTTGGCTTGATAAATGTTGAATGGTTATAATTAATGGCTTGAACTGAGGGGAAATGCAGTTAGTATCAATAGCAATACTGGTATCAGTGATAATGGTCTTCATGAATAATATGCAACGTAGTTAAAAGATGTCATCAAACTTATTTAAAATACAACATCATGTTATTTATGCATTAATTTGGGGATTCAATGTAAAATTATGAAAATATAAATATATTGTATGTGATCAATCTTGATTAATTAGAAAAAAATGTGCCACTAATTTTTTAATTATTATTATTTTTAATCTATTGACAGCTCTAGTGTAAATACTCACCCATTCAAGAGTTTGGGGTTGGTAAATTTTTTTTTATAGTTTTTAAAAAAAAGTCTCCTATGTTCATGAAGGCTGCATTGGTTTGATCAAAAATAAAGTAAAAACTGTAATATTGTGAAGTACAGAATTATTACAACTTTAACTGTTTTCTATATTAATATTTAAATATTAAATTAAATGATAAATTAGCATAATAACTCCAGACTTCCGTGTCACATGATCCTTTAGAAATCATTCTAATACGCTGATTAGGTGTTAAAATAAATATTTCAATGTTAAAAATAGCTGCTACTTAATATTTTTGTGGTAACATCGATAAATGTTTTACAAGATACTTGATGAATAGAAAGATTAAGAACATTTATTTGAAATACATTTTATCTCTAACCATTTAAAAGTCATTACTGTCATTTTTTATCAGTTTAATGCATCCATGAATTAAGAATGCATCATTGCATCTTTGAATATAAGTATTAAATTCTTTCTTTTGAACAGTAGTTTATATTTACATTATTCATTCTTGCTGGTGTACATGCTCTTTCATATCCTCATTGGGGTCTGTGTATCATACGCAGTGGCAGCAGAATTCACTGAACTGCCACACACATACACACTTTCATTACAGTTCAATTTTTGTAATTAATTTCAGCTTCAAAAACTTTTTTTTTTTTTTGATAGAAAATGTTTTGCAATGCTGTTTTTTCTTCAAAGTCAGCCTCTAAAAACAGTTAAGCACATGATCTCCCAGAGCACATTGATAACGCAATTCACAACGTCTGCAGAAAGTGTATCAACTTAATACATGGATGTCAGCCTTAAAATATAAAATTTATATTTCAGGATTATATATATACAGTATTTCTTGAATTAAAATTAAGTGCTGCATTAAAAAAGAAAACAAGAAAAGTAAGCTGTGACAGCCTCTGTCGGGTGTCATGTATGCATATTTTCAATTCAAATCAGTAGACTAAGCTGTTTGCTTGTTTACAAAGAAAGGGAAATGTCCTCCATACTGCGTAATATGTTTTGTGAGCAATGCCTGATGGTTAATCTGTCTTCTAGGTGGGAGGTTACACCATGCTGCCCATACGCTGGATGCCTCCGGAGAGCATCATGTACAGGAAGTTCTCCACAGAGAGCGATGTATGGAGCTTCGGAGTCATTATGTGGGAGATCTTCACCTATGGGAAACAGCCATGGTATCAGTTATCTAATAATGAGGTAAATGTTCGCAAAAAGAGATGGAGCCATTGTTAGAACGTCAGTGTGAATATGACATTTTTAGAAAGTGAGTGTGATCTCTACAGGCGGGGTGTCATGCTGTCAGAGATCAGGTTAGCAGCTCACATCTCGCCACACACACAGTTATGTTGGAAAAACTCGTGATCAGTTTACTGGACTGTATTTTAAGGCATCATATGTGCACTGACATGAGCATTAAATAAAAGGAAGAAAAGGTCCAAAGATTGTATATTTAAAAATAAAATGAAAAAAAAAAGTGCAAAGGAAGTTGTATATTCCCTTTTTGTGGATCTGTCAGTTCCATTTTGCATTATGACAAGCTCATATGTGACCCTGGACCACAAAACCAAACTTTGCTGGGGTATATTTTTAGCTATAGCCAAAAAACAAAAAAATAAATAAAAATGTATGGGTCAAAATATTTTTTTTTCTTTTATGCCAAAAAATCATTAGGTTATTAAGTAAAGATCATGTTCCATGAAAATATTTAGTAAATTACCTACCTTAAATATATCAAAACTTAATTTTTGATTATTGGTAATATGCATTGCTAAGAATCCATTTGGAGAAATTCTCAGCATTTTTATTTCTTTATTTATTTATTTATTTTGCACCCTCAGATTCCAGATTTTCAAATAGTTGTATCTCGGCCAAATATTGTCCAATCGTAATAAACCACACATCAATGGAAGGCATATTTATTCAGCTTTCAGATGATGCATAAATCTCAATTTCGATTAAATTTACACATAAGTCTCTCTACATATGTGTGTGGTGACAATTTGTTTTAATAAATTAGTTTTAAATATATTTCAATATAAAGTAATTACATCTTAACCATTTGTATACCTCTTATTTTTTTATTTTATATTTTAATTAAATTTTTAATAAGAGTTCAGTCCAATTAAAAATAATTTGAAACAATACACCACCATTAGAAAGTTTTATTAGAAATAATAAAAGATTAGAAATAACTATAACAGAATAACTTTATGCTGTTTATTTTTGATGTGTAATATTTTAGATTAGAATGCTTATATTGATCAAATGGGAGTTTGTTATGAGTGAATTATGGGAACGGGACAAACAGAGTTAAAATCTCACCGTTATTTCAACCAACGTTTCTGTATCAGATTGGTCAGGAAGCTCAAACAGAGTCACAAAGTGCAACGTTATTTATATTTGACTGAAATAGCATTAAAAAGTAAACACACTACCTCTAAATCAATTTCATACATTTGCTCTCTTTTTTTTTTTTTGCAGGTCATTGAATGCATTACTCAAGGTCGGGTTCTAGACAGGCCTCGTCTGTGTCCTAAGGAAGTGTACGACCTCATGTTAGGCTGCTGGCAAAGAGAGCCGCAACAACGACTGAACATCAAAGACATTCAGAAAGTTCTTTATGCTCTGGGAAAAGCCACGCCTGTCTACTTGGACATCCTCGGCTGAGACCGGTGCGACGGCTCTCAGCAGAATCCAACACAATCCAGGAATAACCAAACAAGCCCTTTTCCCCGCGTCGGCGCTCCACTGTAAAAACACCAACACGTCGGAGATGGACTTTAAGTGCCTGCAACACTTTTTTTCGATACACTGAGTATACATAAAAAAAAAAAAGTAAAAAATATTTAAAAACAAACTTTTACATTTTGTTTACTGGTACAGTATATAGTGTACAGAATTATTCTACAAAGACAAAAAAAGATTCCTATAAAATGATGGCGAAAGCAGAATGTTGCCTTCGGTGTGGCGGCTCTAATTTTGAGAAATTATGATTTTCAGTGTTTCATTTTATAAGCATATATACACACAAATATGAATATATTTTTATTTATTTCGTTTCATTTTGAAGGTGAAGTATGGGTGCCTGTCATGTTTAGTGCTGTTGATATATTATCTTTTCAAGACGGCTGCTCTTCGGTTCTGCTCTGCTTTAACAGCTGGGGTTTTATGAGGAATGCCTTATTAGATTTCGATTATTTTGCAGATGCATCTTTTTCTCTTACTTTTTTTTTTTTTTTTTTTGTTCCTGCAACTTTGATTTGACGGTCTATAGTTCTTGAGCAGGCAACATGGAACCTTAAGAATACTAAAACGTTGATATATTTTCATCGTACCTGATTGTATATACTGTAAATTTCTATTCTTGTCAACCTGTTAACTTATTTTCCTTTATATGTGTTTTGATTTCTTTTTCGACACACAATAGTTCTTCTGTGATGTACTCTTTAGAAAAGGGTCAGCCAGGAGAGAACATAAATATCACACAGTATCTTAAAATGAGCACTTTGCGGCTCACTATTAATACAGGGTGTGTCTAATATCCCGGCCCGAGTCCAGTCTGTAACCGTGCTGCCAAAACTGAATGTGGTAAAACTAGAACTAAACTGCAGGTTCTTGGTCTCCGAGATCCTAAAATGACACCTGTTTGAATTAACGTTTCGCAGTCTTCATAGCGTTTGATAAATATCAATGCCATTGCATCTGAAGTTAACAATTTCATGTTGTTGTCTGTAGCTAAACTGTTCTATGTTATACCAGGGGCTGTTTCTCTGAGATGTTTGTTTATGCGACACCAAATCTTTTTGACGTCAATTTCGATGTGGATTCTCTTGCCTCTTTGCAGTACCACAGATATTTGCAAACGACATATTCAAATGGATGTTTAGATTAAGTATAAAATAAATATAAGAACCTTGTCAAATCAAGTCTTTTCTGTTCATTGTGTTTAGGCCATCTATTGTTGATAACGGCACTTCAGAGATTTGTAGCATAACCTAGTTTTGACTCATTGTGACGGCTGGATATGTCCTGTCTTTTGCTTTTGAGGCAAAGTACATTGAATTCTAATAGAGTTTATTCTAATAGCATTTGAATATCAGCCCTATCCACAATAGTGCCTTGCTGGCTAGCAATCAGCTGAGGAAAAAGCCTTTGGGTTCTAACATATTTTAATGTGGCAATTTCTTTGAAAGATATTTAGTAATATAATTCCTTGTAATAAAAGAGTGTTTTTAGGATATTTAGAATGTGCAAATTATATGTATTGAGCAGTGCATTTAGTTTATTCATGTGGAAACTGAGGCCATGTGTATGCAATGGTTGTCAGGCTTAACGAGTAACCATAATCATATCATTAAACCATTAAATGTCAAATATACTCATACGCCTGTGATGGAAAAATTGTATGCTGTAAATGTAATGTTGCAGATTATGCAATTACAATATTTCATTATACATTTTGCGTCAACACATTTGATACCTTTTAGCAATCCAGGCAATTTTAAATGTACATCTACAAAACATGTCCAGGTCATATTTTACTTTAAAAAAAAAAAAAAAAAAAAAAAAACCCATGATAGAAATAGTCAATTATATTATGCTTTAGAAAATAAATAAATCACTGAGAATGAGAAGTAATGAGAATTTACCTTTTGGAAAATGTGATGTTTTGCTTGTCGTGAAAATGTCGTGATGCAAACTGTACACTCTCAGAAAAGAAGGTACTAAGCTGTCACTGGGGTGGTCCCCAAAGGTACAAAAGCTCAAATATACATATTTGTACATAATTTAGCCCTATATTGTACATGTTAGTACCTTAAAGGTACATATTATTACCTGAAGTGGTAATAAAGGTTTATTTTCTTCATCTTAAGGGTTATTTTGTTATGCAATGTCTGTCAAGGGGTTAAATATCTGACCATGACATTTCATGCATGGACATTGACAATATACAGAAGGAGCATGACAAAGTGCTTATTAAATCTGATCATCACAATTTCACAAATTCAACTAGAGATTGCTGTGTCCATTGTATAATTTCTCCATCACACATGATGACTACTGTATTGCTTTTAAAGTGATAACATTTGATACATACCCCCGACTGGAACTCTGTGTATATGAGCCACTCAAGTCTAGCTAGATGGGACTGCTTTAGGCAGATGAAGATGTTCCCTGTCAATGGCGTTATCATAATGAAGGGGGACTTTCATGGAGCGCTGTGAAACCCAGCTGTTTCAGTATCAATATTAAATCCCTTAAGGGTGCACAGACTGAGAACTAAACCTACATTCCCCATTGCCTTCATAAACGCAACACAAATGTGCACTGCAATACATCTGAGTTATTGTATTGCTTTATTAGAACACTCTAGATTATTATCCATGGAATCACGACAGGTACAAAGACAGTATTGAGACTTACAATATATTATTATTAAACTGAAATGAACTTTAAAAAAAAATAAAGAAAAAAATGACACCACTGTTAAATTACAAAGACAATTGCCTTTAAAGCTATTTAACCACTTTCGAAAGCCTGCCCTCATTCTCCATTATGACTGATTGTCCTCTTTAGCTAAAATATGACTATAATGTGATTAAAATCACATAATCCTTGAGGGAGTTGAAGAGCTTTTCTAGACCGAAGAAAAAAAAAAACATTACAAAAATCGAACTCATTTCAAGTTCTTTATACATAACATACATTCATCATGATGCAAGCATCACAATAATCCACATGCAGTCCATCAATTAATGTCTTGTGAAGCAAAACGCTGCAAGTTTGAAACAAATTTGTCATTAAGGTGTTTTAACCTCAAACCACAATTTCCGGATAAAGCAGCAGTCTATAATCCATACGAATGCTTCATCCAGCCAAAAAGTCCATATCCTGTTGTGCTCTCACACCAAAATCCACCAATTTATTTATATAGAGCAATTTTCACTGGTAAGCAGTGCTTAATGTGTGTATATTTCTCTCCCGATTCAGAAGACCCATCTTTTTCACTGAAGAAAGCTAAATATTAGGGGTATAAGACTATTTATGGAAGAAGATATTTTAACTGGACGCTTTTCACTTCACAATATGTTAAAAGATGGACTGGAGTGGTGTGGATTACTTGTGGATTATTGTGAAGTTTTTATCAGCTGTTTGGACTCTCATTCTGACGGCACCCATTCACTGATTAAGAAAAAAAAAGTCTGAAACCTACATCGTGGATGGCCTGAAGGGGAGTAAATTTTCAGCAAATGTTTTATAAACAGTTTGCAAAAAAAAAAAAAAATGGGTGATACATCAAAGGTAATGAAACCGTATAATCTACACTTCAACCACGCAATCATTACACCACTGCATAGCCACAAGTGTTCAAAAAGTTTTAAAGCACAATGTTGGCACATTATGGTCACATTAAATGCTTAGTTTGGCAGGTGAAAATTGTTCCCGAGAGAGCAACCCTATTTAGAAAAACATTATATCTAGATTAGTGATGACAGGATATTGTGAATTATTGCACACAGTTGCACCATAATCAAGTGTTAAAGTTATTAAGAGTAACTTTGACTCCAATTTTTAAACTAGTAAGTAAAAAAAGGAGGGGAATGAATCTAGGAATTTTCTTCGAATCAAACTAAGCGAATCCAGTGACTGATCCAAATATGGAAAACATGAAACAAAGGGAGAGTCATGTTGAAGAGCTGTACATACTTGTGGTGCTTTCTCCTGTCACCCCGGAGCATTATCCAATTCCGGCGACAGGTGTTGACACCTAGATTAACCTTGGTTTGCAGAGAGCCAGGCTGCCGAGAGCTTATTAGAATGCACTGGGGATGAGAGCTCCACTCCAGGGCTGCAACCCTCAGGGGCTTTGTCTGCTGTGTGTGTCTGACAGCTCGACTACCTGTCTGCTGTGTGAGTGTGTACCATCTAAAAAGAGAATGTGTGGACTGCGGCAACACTGCATTACTGCACACACAACCATGCTCGATCATCTTTCAACCCGGTTTCCCCTGCAGGAGGAACTCTTTTCATGTGCACGCGTTCAATCAAACTTAAATTTGATTGAGCTAAATCTACTCTCACTCACTTATGCAAAAACATGTAACTATCTATCTATCTATCTATCTATCTATCTATCTATCTATCTGTCAACCATGGGCTTATAAAGAGTTAAATTACACTTGCGAGAGTTATAAGCTAAGAATAAGTTTATCATATATTTTCAAATCAGTTGAAAATAGTGAATGCAATTCATATTCAATGTTGAAATGTATCATTATTATTATTTCATCAGACCAAAGGATGCTTTATACTGTTATTAGTGACCAATAATGACAATGGATTGTCACCAATAGCCTTTTGAGTTTTCACACACATTTAAATGCTGAATGCAATTTGCACAACACAGTTCCTGATGTTGCCTGTCGGCTCTTTAAAATGGTGAAAGTGTGGATATATGCCCGGATATCATGCTCTTCGCCATCATTTGATCTTTTGATGAATTACTGCTGCCATGAACAATAGAAAACATAAACATTACATTTCATTTACCGCCTGCTTTCTGTGGGCAGCAATATGATGCTAATTACGCCAGACAAATAGCACAGAGTTCTGTGAATGAGACACGATAATGAGCCTAATTAACATAAGATCTGTGTTTGTGCAGAAAAGAATGACAAGGACTTAATTTAAATACTATTTTAGTGTATTTAGCACCATTTTGCATGACACAGCAGTGAACTGTGATGTGCTATTTGCAATTGATAACCAGTGACCAGAAGGGGTCAAGTTTTTTTCCAAGTTAGTTTACCCCACTGGCCCCTGCTGGTAGATTTTGTAATTACACTGAAAATTATAAATATAGAACGGAATTTACAGAATTTAGTCAGACAAATTAGGAAACAGATTTGTTTCATCCTAGCCCTGGACAACGGTGTAGCATAGCTTCATTCAGATTGGAAATATAATAATTAGTTGTCAGGCAGATGCATGGTGCCCTTTGCATCTAAACTCCACAAACAATTTATACAGACTGTGGATCACTTAATTGGCCTTTTGATCAGAGCGGAAAGCAAACATTCTAGTCATTTCATGTAAAAGTCCTTCATGGCTATCACGGACTACTTTCCATCAGTTACGCACCAGGGCTGAATTACGTGCTTAAAAGCTGTACTTAGTTTTTTTTCTCTCTCACTTTTTTATAATGCTTTTATGTTTGCTTTTGCTTTTTGAGTTGATATATTATGCTAAAACCTATGGAATTGACAGATTTTGGGTAATTTCCAAATCTGCAAAACCATGTGGAGCACTATTTGGTCAAATTTCAAAAGGCTGAACGCTACGCAAACATGAAATACATTATAACAAAATGTACATCCATAGTTCATTTGATTCAATGAATGAATCAAAGGCTGATGACATTCCTAACAATTTGAATGTACATTGTTTAATAGCAAGCATAACTACGTTTGTTAATGATATTTAGTAGGATTATTATAAGGTGTCTCCTGAGCATTTGAAATATCTTCAGTTGTATTTGCTCCTTCTCACATCATGTTCTAATAGCTCAAGCCTTGAATAAAAAAAAAAGAGCCATATCTTGAAACACAACATAATCTTTGCTGTCTTTAAACTGTAATTTAAAGATAAAAAAAAATATGTATCACAGATGTATTACATCCTTACAGCAACCGCTGCACTCTTTAAATTTTTGCATATACTTATCTGAATGTATTTACATTTATATTTAAAACGTTTAGCTGATGCTCTTATTCAGAACAGCTAACATAAAGTGCTTTCTATTTAATGTGAAAGAGAGCTCACGTCCCCAGCGTATTCTAATAGACATCTGTCTTATATCAGAAACCTGTTCAGCTTGCTGTGCAACCTTTACACTGTAACATTCCGTTATTTACACTCAGTTAAGTGAATCATTTACATGCTATTTTTATCTGTACACATTCAAACCTGACTAATTGCATCCAACTCCAAGCCCTTCGAGCAGCCAATTCTGTGTTTTAGTTTACAGAATCCCTGAATGTAGAGAATCTCACAGGCATGCAGAGCAGATTGATCAATGTGCCTGTCACATACACTGCCTGCATGGATCTATGTTTCTTAATCTAATTAGCTGGGCTTGACTTTATGTTGCCTGTCAATCGCAGGACACCGTGTGTAGGTCAAGTTCTCCTTCAGCAGACAGACAAGCATGTAAGCAACTGTGGTATTTGCCTCTGAAACATTTTTCACATTTGATATGCATGTGTTAACATTCTCATGTAGGATAAATTGGATCTTGCCTTCTTCCTTTGTAAACTTAAATTCTTGTTTTCAAAGGGTCTTGTTTTTGTTTTTCATTTAAAAATGATAAAATCAGTGCATAAGTCTAATGTACCCAGCATATTTTCACAAATGAACCACAACATCTCAGAAATTGCTCGAAAATTTCACAATTACAAAGAAATGGAAAGTAACAAGTTAAACAAGTAGAAAGACAGAAATAGGATTTTCCTGTAAAATGTACCAATACATGCAATCATGATATATTTACAACTTGCAATGTATTGAAAGAATGATTTAAGCGCAATACCTAGATACTCAATCACACCAAAACTAGCAACCACCCAGAACACCATAGCAACAACAGCTTCACCCTGACAACCACTCACAGCAAACTAACATTGACGGCATCCTTTGAACTGGCAAACACATCTTGTGTTTCCTTCATAAACTCTATAGAATAAGTAACCAGTTTTGATGCATTTATAAATACAAGGGATGAATTCAGAATAGCACAAGACCCACTTAATTATACTATGTCATATCTTTATGTTGCAGAAATAGGAAAAAATATTTTGCTATCTGAATTTAGCCAATGTGAAGAACCTCTACTTCTCGTTAAATATACTACAATAGTTTACGATATGTGTGTTTTAATAGCCAGTGAAATTATTTTTCATATTTTTACATTGTTGTCAGTGTTAATAGCGATTTGCTGTTAATAGTAGTTTACAATTTATCTTTTTTCTTATTTTTTTGAAAAGTTGTAAATAATGTTATGATTTACTACTGTAATGGGTGTCTGAGGCTGGAATCGAACTCCGATCTTCTGGTCAACTGAACTACCTCTTTACCGCTAGGCTCCGGTAGTCAATGCACGGCCGAAGACCACCATCCTTCTTCCCCACAAAGAAAAACCCAGCCCCTGCCGGTGACGTAGATGGATGGATAAATCCATTGTTAAGAGCGTCACTAATATATTCCTCCATGGCAGCTCTCTCTGGGGCAGAGAGGGAATAAAGTCTCCCTTGAGGAGGGCGGGTACCTGGTAGCAGATCGGTCTGTGGGGTGGCAGAGAAGCGGCGCGGGTCTTGCTGAAAACTTCACAGAGGTCTGCGTATTCTGAGGGGACTCGAGACAGCTCAGGAGGAATCACTGGGACGCCGGAGGATACAGGTCTTAGCTTGGAGATAGTTAACACCTCTGTGGATTGGGCTGGTGGCTTGAGAGGTATGGGCAGCAGCTTGGAAGTGGTTGGGGAGTCAGACTTCGCCAGCAACTGAAATGAAAAATAACAGAGAGAGAGACCTGAAATACCACAATTAGTACCCCAATCAATCACTGCCCTGGCTATCCAATCTATACAGTTTGTGGATTACGGAGGGATAACCCATGGGAAACCAAGGATTAAAGGGAACTCTGGTGAATGAATCAAGAAAAACTGTATCCTCTCCTTATGACAACCGATTTGGAGATGGAGGGGTGTAGTGCACTGTCTCACCTGACCAGACCCCAGAGGTCTCCCGTCCAATGCAGTTATGGTCAGGGGTTCTTGAAGAGAGATGGGCTGAATTCTTAGGCTTCTGGCTAAAGTATAATCCATAAAATTTCCAGCAGCCCCTGAATCTAGAAAGGCCCGAAGCTTATGTTGTTGGTTGCCCCAATTCAGTGACGCATTGAGTGAAACCCCAGAAGCTGTTGGTTGGGGGAATGTGAAAACTCTCGTCCCAGCCCCCCTCTTCTCGAACGAGAGTGGTCTTCTCCCGTCAGCTCAGGGAAGTTGGACCTGAAGTGGTCTGGCTTTCCACAGTACAAACAGCACTTCTCCCTTATGCGTCATTCCCTCTCGGCTTGTGACAGTCTGGTCCTTCCCAGCTGGATGGGTTACTCGAAATTCCTGGGGAGTGGAGGTGGATCAAGGGTACTGGCAGAAGCTTGGGGCTCAGGCAGCCGGACCTCCCCACAGCGTTTGCACTCTCGAATGCGGTTGTATACCCTGATAGCAATGTCAATAGGGGACTCTAGGTCGGGAGCCAGATCTCGGAAGGCCAGTTCATCCTTGAGTTCAGGGGACAGGGCATGGTGGAACGTTGTTCTCAGGGCTCGTTGGTCCCAACCACTCTCAGTGGCTAACGTGCGGAACTCAATAGCAAATTCAGCTACACTCCTTGTCCCTTGAGAGATCTGAAGCAGCATGTGATCCTGGCCGGAACAGTAAACACTGGAGAGGTTCGGGACTCAGTTTGCTCACCTAAGCGTTGTAGGATCCCACTTAAGATCTGCTCATGTCTGCGAATGGTGGAGGCTTGGCCAGAAAGAGCAGCTAATATACGATCTACATTGGAGGCAGGTGGGGCTCCTTCTGCTAGGTCCACTTCCATGGTTCAATCTTCCTGTAATGGGTGTCTGAGGCTGGAATCGAACTCAGGTCTTCTAGTCAACTGAACTACCTCTTTACCTCTGGTCTATGGTGGATGATAGAGATCCATTGGACCCAAGAGCAGAAGAATAACAAGCAGGATTTGTCAATCGAACAAAAGGGCATCACTGAAGGTTCCAAGTTCCCAAAGTACAACATGAAAGAAGCCATGCTTCTTCAGTGAAAATACAAAACAAAAGATGAACAGTAACAAAACGAGAAGCTTAACAAACTTGACTTCCTAGGCAAGGATTACACACAATAAGTTAGCTCAAGATTGAACACAAGTCCAAGGAAGAGGCACACTTAAATGGGCAAAACACAAACAAGATAATGACCAGCAGGTGGTTGAAATCAATCCCTAATTAGTGGTGACCCAGAGAGTTCTACAAAGGCTGGGCCATCTAGTGGATGGGAGAGTAATTACACCTCATGAGTGACAGCGCCGACTAATGGTTGGGAGAGTCATTACATGAGCAACAACTAGAGGCTAGTGCCTTACAACTACGAAAGCACTCCAAAACAAATTTGCATATAACTGTTCTACTTGTAATTAATAGTTCTCTAATCAGAGATATGTATTTGCTTATTTGTTTTCATATTTCTAATGTGTTACTGAGTGCACCTTTAAATCGTACAAATGGACTGAAACTTGTACTTGAAGTTTATTCTTTCACAAGAAATTCCCACTTAAGCATTAATTCCCCATCATTACTCTTTGCATCCCCGATCAATTTGTAGTTCATTGCATTATTCCATTTAACATCATAATGGTGTATCTCTCAAATGTTATACTAAAAATAAAGTGTATATTACAAACTAACTCTGTGCCCACTTAAAGTGTCTTATATTCCGAATGCGCGAATGAATAAGAATGTTGTACAAAGTCGGCAGTCTCCTGCACACTCACTTCTACACTTGTGAGAATGACAACATGTCTTTCAATGCACCAAAGTCCTTTTAAGCATTCCCTTGGATTTCTGTCAAAACATTATGTCTTTGACAAACAAAGCAGAGGAATGGCATGCCTCAAAGGTTGTTTGTATAAGAGAGCAACATCTGATTCCCGTAGATCTTCTCTGTTGCTCACTCTCGGAGCTGTCAGAGGCGGTGAGTTGAGCGGATGGGACGATTCAGCTGGCAGAGGCCTCTCACCTTGAAACTTGAAGGGTAAATGTGTAGTGCTCTCATTAGGCAACCATTAGATGCACTTGGTTACATAAACATTTGGTTACCTCTCGTAAGACACTTTCAATGTAGCTACTGTGGCAAGATGATGGGGTTAAAATAAGGACTTGGAGCTAAAGCACTTTTTCATGTTCTTTCTCCAAGAGAAACCTGAATAAATGATACCAGCATGAAGACATTCTGCTAATAAAAATGCCTCTTTTCTACTTTCATCTGAGCATGAATAGTAATGTGGGGAGCTGCAAATGCATGTTGCCAGTAGAGGTGAGCTAACTTGGCCTTTTAGTACAGAGGTGTGGGGTGACTAAAGGTAACTGCAATCTAAAGAAGACAAAAACTCTAGAAACTTAAAGACTTTGATTGTGCCTTCATCAAGCATTGCATTACCTTGATAATGCATTGTTCATGCATTGCGTCATTTTGATCATGTTGATATCAAACAGTCACATATCCTTTTGATGCCATGACCTAGCAGTTAGAGTATGTTCTCATGCTGGAGACTTGTATGAAAAAAAAAAATCTAAAATAAATGTATTGTCACACAAGCAAGGCCGGTAGAAAACATTTCCAAGACTTTCAAATTATGTTATACCATCAAAATGATCACAATCTCAAAGGATAAGAGTTTGGCTGATTTCAGTACAATGGTCCTGCTGGAAGATGCCATGACTACATTATCTGGGGGTTAAAGCAGATTCTTCAATTCGAAGCAGCATACTGTATAAATGACAAGTATTTCATTATATCATAGTAAATGTTTTGATAGGGCCCAATTGTTTAGAGGGCTCGAAACAGTGAAATATTTTCCCTGTCTGCTGTCTTTGGCTCACTGTAGTTGCTAGATCCATCTGCCAATCTTTGTCATGATGTCACTAGTTTCATTTTTTATGGCATAATTATGTATGCCTTGGTGATGTTTCCAATTTATACTTAGAATTGAGGAATAGACTTGTTTCATTTGTTTCATCATTGCAATCAGATACATTCCCTTCAGGAGAATTTCAAGTAATCCTTTTATGAAATGTGATTTAAACTGTTCTCCAAGAGATACATTTATTTTTTTCCTGACAGTAACCACGCTGTTGATTTTACTGTTCAATTTCTTTGTTTTGCATTGCAAATTTTTATTCATAAGAACAAACTTTAGTAACACTTAAGAACACATATTCACTTCTAAAAAAGCATTTTCCCTGAACAAACTCTGAAACTTCTGCTTATTAATATTTAATAAGGTAGTTGTAAAGTTTAAGTATGGGGTAGCATTACATTTATTAAGGGATCTAAAATATGGCCATGCAGAATAAGGCATTAATTCTTGCTTTATACTAGTACTAGTACTAGTACTAGTAAACACCCAATATGCTAGAAATATGCATGCTAATAAGCAAGTAGTTAATAGAGAGGATTAGTCTTTAAAATAAAGTATTATCCAAATTTTCAATGTTTTCATGCTGACATTTCTCATCCTGTAAAATATCTTAAACTCATAAAATAAAATAAAAATTTATTTAAGGACTATGATCTTATCTCTCTTACTCATTGAGTGTCTTTACCTTTTTGTTTACCTATTCATGTACTTACAGTAGCCTATGCTTTTTTCAAATGCAATGCTGTTTCTTAAAGTTGAACTAGTGCAAGATGTGCATTTGTGGTTAAAAAGTATATACTAGATAGACCCTTATTCCTCGGCTGGAATCATGTAGAGCCATTTGAAGCTGCATTGAAACAATTTGGACATTAAACCCATTGGCCACCATTGTAAGTCAATTATATGGAGAAAAATACTGGAATGTTTTCCTTAGAAAACCTAAATTTCTTTGCAACTGAAGACAGAAAGACGTGAACCTCTTGGATGACATGAGGGTGAATTATCAGGAAATGTTAATTCTGTAAGTGAAGTAATCCTTTAATAAGCTGCCTTTACTTTTAGCCAAAAGCTAAATGGGAATAAATAAATAAAATAAAATAAGGTGTTTTAATTTGATTGATTTATAAATAATGGCGCATGCAAAATAGCTGTCTAATAGCCAAAGTATCCTGTTACTGTTTTGATGTAAGAAATCGCTGCAAATGATTCAGCGCGTAACTGAACTGTCTGAATAAATCAAACAGAACTGTGAAAAATCCAGACCTTTTCCCTAATCCATTTAATCTTTTAGATAAAAAAAAGTCATTCGCGAATCGCTAGTGAACACAACATGTTCGCTGAAATACTGTCAAGGATAATGATTTTCAGGTTAGTATACACTAATCTCCACTGAGAGGCAAGGATTTATCATTCACTAAATCGATTTGTTCAAAACACCGCTGTGTTGGTAGCATTATACATGCAGACACACATATGAGTAGATTTAAACAGCAGATTAGTCATTTAGAGAACAATTTGTATGTCTTGTGTTTAAAGGGCCACACATAACGTATGATTAAAAGGCAATACATCAAAATAAGTGTAACAAAGAAAGCACAAATGAAAAGAAAGCATTAAAATTATAACAGGACGAATGTAGTATGCCTAGATGACATTAATAATACATTTTAATGGTCACTTAAGTACTTATTCAAAAGAAGTATGATCTTTTTCTTCACAAAATGAACCACTACTCTCGTAGAAGCACAACGGTTCCTGTGGCCTTGTTTGGAGATATTTTCATATTGACAAAGCAAAAATAGTGACTTAGTAACGAGTAACTTTCAATATTGTGTCTTAATTGTAATTATATAATGTTAACTTTGGATTTTTTTCTTAAAGCAATATTGTGCTTACTCTCTTCCCAAAATGCACCACTCCCTACTTGCTTCTGTCAGTTAAAATGTTAAAAGCTTGAAACAAAACATACTCAATCTCTTACTACAACCAGTTCAGTGTTTCAGAAGCTGAACTTTCTTATGCTAAAGCACTTCTTTTATTGCAAACTCATTTAAGTGATGACATAACACCTCAGACACACTGCATTATGCATGACATTAATGCCTTATTGTGGTGTGTTGCCCATCAGTATTCAGAAGAGCACACCTGACTGACTCTCTAAATTAGACCTGTGCCTGGATCCTAGTGCTTCCTTTGCACAGTCAATATCAGTCATCAGTTACCACCCAATCGGTCACCCCAGCCACCTTACACTGTAACTAATCGACTAAATGTCTTTATGTCAAACAGGTTTCCAACTAATTGACCTGTGGTGGATTCATCAGTGATTACATTTTTCCCACTAATTTCACACCATGATGAGCAGAAGATTAATGAAGTGTATTTTTTGGCTTAATGCAATTTGCGGATTGGTCATGTCATGTTCCTGTGTCAAAGTGGCTAGAGAGTAAAATATTTATGTGCAACGAGAAAAAGTACATTAATACATTAATACATTAATAAAGACCATTTAGATGGGAGATTTTTTTTTTTTTAAAGATTCTTACATATGATATTTTGGTCAAAAATGAAAAAGAGGATGAGTAAAATGAGCTTAAGTCCATTCTGATGACTGCAATAATTCTTGTCACATTCACATTTTGCAAAGTTAAAAAAATGTAAAACTTCAGAATATATCATCCTTTTTCAGGTGCGTTTCCCAAAAACATTGTTAACTAACTTAGGAGGTAAGTTCCATTGAACTCTATTGGTAAAGGCAGAACTTGCGACCATAGTTGCTTTTGGGAAACGCACCTTTGACCATAATATCACCCACTGGCAATCATTTTCTTCAAGAGGTGTTCATCAAATTGTACAGTTTGAGAGCATGCAGAAACACCCACCCAGCTTTTGATGAAAGATATTTGCTTCTAACATCATGCCGTTACACAACCACACCACAGGATTTGCCCCAGTTTTTTAAGAAAATAGCATTTTTGAAAAACAGAAATGAAGTTCGCACAACTTTTTTTCCCCACTATGTACTCTGTGGTGCGTCTGCTTTGAATTATATATTTCACCCAGATGAGAGAGATGCCCATGTATTCTGAGCTACACAACCACTTTAGTATAACTTATTGAAGACATACAGGCTGAAGAAGCATTAATGGTTACCAGTGCTCTTTGGGTACCTGTATGCATTGTCACTCGGACCATCTCTGACTGAACTGAACCAACATGTATAATCATTTGTATTTTTTCCTTCAATTTTATTGTCATTGATAGACAGACTGGTTGATTGATTGATTGGTTGGATGATTAATTTCTCCAAAAGATCATCATTTATTTTTTACTGTTGTAAAGTCCTTCAGTTCAAAACTTTCTCATCCAATCCCCGGAGTATTTCAAGATTAAACATATTTATCAAAATATGTTTTAGGTTCTTTTAATTTAATTCTCAATCAGCATGGTGAAGTTTAAGTGATCGCAATTCCAACTCTGATCTTAAAGCAATATGCAATTTTGCAGAAACAAAAACAAATTCCACCTGATGAAAATGTCAGCTTCTTTAACTTATGGACATGCACATGATAAAATGCACATCCTAAAGAGAACATGTAAAAAAAAACACTGTACACACACTGTATTTTCCTAAACCAGGAGTTAACGTTCTTATATGCTGTTGATTAGACCAAGGAAGCATGCAACCTGTTTACATAACGGCTCTAGCACTGCACATCCTGAATGGATTTTTTGGTGGACTACAAAGTTAAGAACCTCTGACTATCTCTAAAAAAGCTAAAACGACTGTTTATACAAAGCGTGATGTTTCTGTCCAAAACATGTGAATTTTTTTCTAAATTGCTTTTAAAATTAGGAATTACTTTATCGAGGGTTAAAAGCAGGGTTTAGAACAACGATAAACCCTGGGGTTCAGTGCATTGTGCAAAAGAAGTCCAAGAACATAGTTAACCAATTATTATGATAATGTGTCTTAAGGGAGTTACTCTAGCAGTATATGCCAGAAATTAGATACACTGACAGTGGCTCAATACAAGGTCAGACTGAAGATCTAAAGAGACTTAAGAGAAAGTCTTTCAACATTCTAATTGATACAGCACATCCCTAATTAATAACTGCATAATCACGCTGACAAATGAATGTAAATTTAAATCAATTTACACTGGATTAATTGCAGGTAAATTGTTATGGGGTTAAGTAACTGGCTGAAGGTCGTACAGTGTAAATATGATCTCATTTCATACTCTTTAACCTTAACCTGCACTAAATAATGAATCCCAGATCCTTGACCATTATTAAAAAATTATAAAATAGACTCATGCATTAGAAGTACAAAATGAGGATTTGTAAAAAAAAAAAAAAAAAAAAAAAAAAATTAAGATTTTGATATAGGCCAAGAGAATACTGGTTTTCCTTTGATGTAAACAAAATGTCTCACGAGACTAGCATATTCTCACTGGAGCTTATGCCAGAGATTGTCTTACTATTGGGAGATGAGAGGGTCTGTATTATTTCCTATTAGAGAAAGCGTAACGGTCAACTTGGATAATGTGTGCCTTAATAACCAATCACATTACAGCCTTGACATCACTGAATTTCCATCAGAGTTGTCCGAAAATCAATCGCCATTTACAGATACCATAGGAATGAATGAGACGTGCCGTAAGCTGTACCACCTGTCACAAAAAGTCACTGACTTCTCTTCAAATTTAGTTTTTTTCTCTGTATAAACTCCAAAAATGTTTCAATCCAAAAGTATCGGTTAGTGTAAAACCTGTTGGAGATTAGCTGATAGGCTGTCGATTCATTAAATGATAACATGTTTCCTCTAAAAAACTTTATTGACATCCATAAAAATAAAAATGCATCTGGTCTCCTTTCCCACGTACTGGCAAACTGGAAGCGTTTGCATTAGTCATCACACTTTTTTTGTCTAAAGGTTGCAGGCTTGCCTTCTAGTGGCTTTGCTGATGTCATGCTTATGTCCTACTATCCGCTGGAATGCCACTGTCTTCTGTATGTGCGTACGACACCAAGCGGAAGCTAGGTATTACAGTTTATGGAGTTTTGAATATGGATATTTTTCTTACACAAACACATCGGTTTACTTTAGAAGGCCTTCATTAACTCTCTGGAGCCACGTGGAGCACTGATGGATGGACACACTTTTTTAGGGCATCAAAATCTTGACCCCCATTCACTGCCATTATAAAGTTAGGAAAAACCAGGACAATTTTCATTTTTGGGTGAACTCCCTTTAACGTCACTGATGTCAAACCATTTGTTCTTTAATTTTTTCTTAAGAACAGAAGTTAAGAAGAAGTTAAGTCATACTTACATAAGTGAGACTAAATAATCTTCTTCTTCTTTTTTTTTTTTTAGCTAAACTATCCTTTTAAGTTCTGCATTCCAGTCGTTCATTAAAGACAGTACTCCATAGCCTCAAACAGACTGTGTTTTCACACTACACTGAATCTGCTAAATACAGTAAGTCCCAGTGTGTCTTGTTAGCTGTGCAGCACACCTGGAGACATTACCACAGTGATGAGGGGTTTGCAGAGCACTGCAGAGCTCCACAATGCGGTGACCTCATTGCAAACGATTATATCAAAACAACTCATTTTATGCAACCGCTTATACTACAGTGTGTGACCTGGCAAAGTTGCAAACTGAATGCAGTATTTTTCCAAAGTAGATTTAAGGATTTCATCAATAAGATACTGCATTATGCTCACTGGGACTTGTTATAGCAATTGCATATCATTGTTGATTTTCTTTTGGATTTTCATGATATCATCTTTTGTTGATTTTGATTGCTTCCATTGTCCTCATTTATGTCGCTTTGGATAAAAGCGTCTGCTGAATGATTTTTTTTTTAGCAATATGCTTATTAATTAATTATATACAGTATTTTATATCTCAGTATCTTAGGTGATATGCATGCTCTCACTTTGTCAAAGTTTGTCGTCATTATTTTAAAGATGCCATATGTCATTTTTTTTATTGTACTAAATCATAAAAATACCAGAATATTTGCAGATATGTAGGAAATATGTTGATTTCACATAACCTACTTGTTTCTCCAAAAAACAATGCTAAAGTCAATTATTCTACTTTGACATGTGCGTTCCATGATGGAATGTCTGTTTTTGTTTTGGTCCATATGATTCCATCCACTTCCAACTTACCCAATAGTATTCTGCCACCCCGGGTTGCCAGTTGGTGTATTGCAGCCATGGAAACCAGCAAACGGACTGGTTCAGAGATGACAAATTCTACCTGGCCTAAAAAAACTTTGCATTTATCTAAAAAACTTTATGAGCAGGGGAATATTAAGATGCGGATAAATCAACTCATCTGCCTACAGACAGTGTAAGGCACGTCGCCTTCTACTGTCATTTGTGCTCGTTTATCTTGCACGTCCACAATCTGGCAACCCGAGTGAACGTTGATTCTGAGGAGATGACTCTGAATTTTAAAATGCTGTACCCATTTCAAACACGAGCTGTCAATATTACAATTTTAATACTCACTCTTCTGATGACACTTTTGTTATGCATTGTGAAAATGTGAGCTGTATTTTACTTGCTAAAAAGGGTGCCTAGTCTTTTAGTTCAGTACTTCTACTGTATCAGTATCTGTAGAAAGCCACCTTTATAAAAGTGCATACTTTAAAGGTGTTTTCTACTCAGAAAAGAAACAAAAATTATGTGTGGCATAAGGTCATGACTGTTCCGAAAATTCCAAAAAGTGTGAAAAGCGGGTCTGGAGTGCTATCGTCTAAATCTAAATGATAAATGCTTAATGAAGTGTTGTCAGTTTAGTGCAACCATGCGGTATGCATTTTGAAGTCAACCCTTTGGCAGAATCACCCTTCTGACTGGAGCAACATTTTTATTATATACTGTATATGTCTGTCTCTTTGACGAGGCAGTTTTTTGCAATACTTTTCCCCCTCAGGCCCTGGAGATGACACGACCTTCAAATGGCCGTAGGCAGTGCTAGAATAAATGACTCTCTGTGGCAGACCATGAGGTCTTGTGTGGTACATGCAGTTGCACCAGAATCCTCAGCTCTGACTCAGCTGCCATTCTGATCAATAAAGCAATGCCACAGGGTTAGACACCTGTTTATGTAACTCTACCACAATATCTACCACACAAGCAATCCTTAAGCGTCTTCATTCAACCCATGCTTACTTTTGTCTTCTCGCTCTTTTTTTTTTAAATTTCAAATAGATTCCCCAAACACTAGTTTGCCATTAGTTATCCAAAAAAAAAAAAAAAAAAAAAAACACTTTCGCCCCTGACTCATGGCATTAGTTGAGCTAATGTCTCCATTTCTGGAAGGAAGGAAGACAGACAGACAGACTACATTCAAACAACTCAAGTTACTCTAAGCTATGATAAAAATTAACCAATTACATATGAATATATACAGAATACAAGGTTGATATTTACTTTTACACATGCATACATATATATATATATATATATATATATATATATATAATTTGAATTTTTACATATATATGACATTATTCCTGCAATCAAAGCAGTATTTATTTGACACAAAAGTAATGAGGCTCTTAATTACAGTAAAAGCATCAAACTTCAAAATAAGAAAATTAATAAATTTACTCTGAATACAACTAATAATAATAATAATAATAATAATTAAAAAATCAGACAATAAAAAGGTAAAATAAAATACATTGCAGGAACTCAAAGTCAACCATTTTAACGACTTTATTTACATGAACTGAACCATCTTAATGAACCAATTCACTAAAATGAGTCATACTTCCTAAACAATCATACATATAGACTCATCTAAAGTTTTAGTAAATACAGTATATATAAAAAAGCAATTTCACAATGAATCAATACGAACTCAAACATTCCTATACCAGTATTTTTCCAAGACCAAATTGCCTAAGTGATGTTTTACGCATTTATTTTTACAGCGTTATACTTATCTCTATTCAAACAAAGACAGTTTTCCTGAGGTCAGGTGAATTTATCCTTCACAGACTTACTTTGTGATTTTACTCCCATTTTGAAATCAAAAACAAAACCTCATTAAAAAAATTCACAAGCAAATTGTTGCTTGCCAAACTCCTCTTAAGAGTTCAGTGATAATCTAATCCTGCCCACATAGGAATATCTGTGATTGCAGTATATTATTCCTTCATAATGCATCTCATAATTTATTTTGATCTTTGTTGAATACCGCAACTAAACCTACAATAAGTTTCATTGTCTGGTGAACCGTCATTGTGGATTTTGACCTTTATTCCAAATTTCTGTGTAAAAAAAAAAACAGTTGGTGGTCCAAGTACCAAAAATATAATATAATGAGCACCCTATCAGTGTTGGGTATGAATTCTACCTTTCCTTCAATATTCACATAAAGACATAAATATATGATATATGTAAGTCTTATTTATTTCACTGAACAGGCATCCTCTGTTAATAATTGCAACTTGAACACCGGTTGAAAAATGAATTCCATCCAAATAGTGCTTGAGATTGGGCTGTCTGAAGATCATTTCCAAATGATCCTATCCAAAAGCCCCCCCCCCAACCCCCCCCACACACACACCTACTTCAATCAGGGTGATCAGGCTACCATCTATCTCTCTTAAGCAGCCATAAGGCCTTATTGTCGCTTACTCTTTGTCTCTTGCTCCATTTCTCCCTCTCTCTGTCCCTTTCTGAGCTGATATTGTTTGATATGGTGTGATAAATCATACTATTCCACTATCGGGTGTAAAGTGATTCGAGTCACAATCAGAAGGTGTGTAATCCATAATGTGTGCCACACACTGTCTCACGGGGGTCAGACGTGCAGCCAGAGAGTGCTGAAAACTTCATTGCTGAAGTCTGCACTTAGACTAGAAGTCCTTGCAGTGCAAACACATCACCAGATAACCACAATATCCATTTTTGTGTAGTACTCCTATGCGTTCAATATAACCACCATTGAATCATTTTCTTTTAAACCTGAAAGATACAGTAATTGTTAACCATTTAGTGCATCAATAAATATTTGTCTCCACCAGCATTATGGATGTCAGTATAACCAATTATTTTTTTTAGAAATAAATGCTTTGAAACAGTCTTTGTTATATAAAATGCTATTTAAATAAATGTAACTTGACTGCCACAAAGACTGGTTATTATTAACCAATAGATTCATTGCTATTTGAACATCATTTTAGGCCACTGTTTTTACCTCTTACTGTATTTTAACCTTTCTAATCCAGTTATTAATACAATTGTTAACACAGTAATTTAAAAGTGGTTAACTACTGCTATGGTAATCCAAATCTAATAATAGATATGAGAAAGAAGCATGAACACAGTGCTGGTGGTTTTACGGGATGGGTGTTCCTTCACAATCCACTGCAAACTCACATTCAGGTCCAGTTGTTTTCTAATCAACTCCCGGTGGATAAAAAGTAATTCATTTCTCACTGATTCTCCTATTTCACTTGGAAACCTGTCGCATTATGGAAACTGAATGGGTTGCAAAGGTCAAGTCAACTTGAAAATGATTGGCTGAGAAAACTGGCATAACATGAAAGAGAGGAAATGACATTCGATGACTTGTTTACTCAAATATTATCTGACAGCATGCTGGTTCAGACTGTTGTCAGACACTACCAAAGTGTGTCAAGTCAATTTCATTTGTATTGCACTTTTCACAATATACATTATTATTATTCACAGTGTTATTTTTATGTTGTATGCTATGATAAACTGTCACTTTTTTGGTTATGTAGCATGCTTTTGGTTATGTATCTTGCAACTTAATAAATGCACTAACAAGACAATGAGATTTCTTTAGAAATATGATGGTACATTAGAGATGAATATGTGCAACACTCAGGCTCTGCCAACTATCACATACTTTTGCATGTTTGGAGACAAGAAAAGCATGAAACATGCAATAATAAATACAGCGAGTGTGCATGGTTGCGTTGTCAGCTACTCACCTGTATGACTTCATGCTACACAGTCTGCCACCTCTTTGGCAAGATCCATCAAAATAAAGCGCAGGCACGTCTTTTGACATCTAGAAATGAAGGTAATGTTCTGTCTGTGCCTCCCTTGGAAACCCATGGCATGGTATTATGGGTGATTTGTCATTGTTGGCAGGTGTTTTATGCAGCACTCAGTGGACCCATAGCACCATGTTCTTTGACACACGCCAGGCAGTGCAGCAACGCTCAACTTGTTCTTCGTCTCTTGTACTGTGCCAAAGGATTTCAAGCCCTGTTTGAGGAAATTCTCTCAATGCAGTGGCCCCAGAAATGGTGCCAAGAGTGATGGGAATGTGTCAGTGGTGGATGATCCTTTATGCTTCTGTGGTCTCTGTCTTGACAAGTTAAGAATCTTTCTGGTGATTCTTAACTTATTAATCAACAAGGGCAGATTAATTATTAATTATACTAATTAATTAATTAGTAATTTTTCATGTTGTTTAGTCTATCAGTTCAAAATAATATTCAAGCAATAGTTCACCCAAAAATGAAAATTTGCTGTAAATTTACTCACCCTCAGGCCAATGTAGACGAGTTTGTTTCTTCAAGAAATGTTCAATTTCTTAAATTGGTCACCAGTGTAACCTCTGCAGTGAATGGGTGCCATCAGAGTGATGAGTCCAAACAGCTGATAAAAACACCAAAATAACCTAATCCACACCACTCCAGTCCATAGATTAACATCTTGTAAAGCGAAAAGCTGTGTGTCTGTAAGAGAGAAATCTCTGTTGGTTTAAAGTTAAAATCTTAATGGTGGATTTATTTTTGACACACAGCTTTTTGATCATTTGTTTATTGTTTGCTTATTATTTGTTTGATTATTAACTAATGGACGGGAGTGGTGTGGATTACTTGTGGATTATTGTGATGTTTTTATCAGCTGTTTGGACTCTCATTCTGACGGCACCCATTCACTGCAGAGGATCCATTGGGATGCAATGCTAAGATTTCTCCACAAATACTCCTAAAATGTAAAACAAACACATCTACATCTTGGCTGGCATAGTTGGGAGAACTTTAACTTATAACTTGAAGATGATTTTGAAACTTTGACCCAAAGTGTTCACTTCTGGTTTACAGAGTTTAAAATGATGCGTGATGCAACTGAGCCATTTGGTCAGTTTTGCCATTAAAGAAAATATATAAATGAAAAAAAAAAAAACTCAGTGCTAAATAATATGAACAAGATAACCATTCACTGCCAACCAATCACTGTCAATCTTAATATTTTAATATGGTAATCTATTCTATTTTGGCAAAATGCACATTGAATACAGTTTAAAACCATGAGAGGCTAAAACACACGAAGCTGCAAAGCAGTTTAATGAAATGTAAATGAGATTCGTATTTCATTGTGTTGAACTGCACGAGGAGCAGAATACATTTCGTGACCTCTTTCAAGGCAGAATTTTAGATCCCTCGCTGACCTTTGATGTCTTTTTAGCAAAGCCTCAAATTCTCTCTCTGATTTACACAATGCCATATCACAGCTTTTCAAAACACAGAGAAATCATAATGCCGTGAATAGATTTGAAAATACAGAGACCATGAAGAATACAACAGGAAAGTATCTGACATGGGTAAAAGACCTTGAATATGTTTATTTCTTAGGTTGTGCAATCTTTACAAACAGTGCCCTAATTCCTTATATTTTTGTATGTCTTATTTATGAAATATGCACGAAACCCAAAGCTTATACAGATCTCCTCATGGCAATGTGATCTACTTTGACGTTTCGTATTTGTTGTGTAAACATCACTGGACTCTGCCTGCATATTTCTGGGACATTTTCAGAATAAATGACTATAATAATGCATCACCACACATTCACACACAGATTCGCTGTTGTTGTAATCAGACGCCATGAAACTGCCGCATAATGTGACGTACTCGTGAATGAAACAAAATGAGGACAAAATGCAAGGACCATTCCATTGGGAATTGATTAGATTGCAAATATTGGCTGTTTCATATCTGAATAAGAGATTGCAGCTGTCTTGGATGAAAAAGGAATCAGTTCATGTTTATCTTAGCCTCCACCTCTCAGGTTCACCCTTGAAAGGAGCTCATCATATCCTAATGATAACACTTAAGCTACATTGAATTACTGTACTAACTGGCATTTCAAAGGTTGTGTCACCCACCACAATAGCATGAAGAAATGCCTAAATAGCTTTCATTTTCACCAGCTGTACTGTCAGACGAAAAGGAAAACCTTTTCAGAGGAAGAGCGAGTTATTACTGTACTTTATTTGGATGAATGATTGTCAAGACAAACGTTTTTCTTTGAAATGAAGTGAACTGCTGATTCAGGGAGCAGAGACAGTAAATAGGACCGATTTAGATGTCATGTTGTCCTTAAATCTGACATAAATGATCGGTGTTAGCTGTGTCCAAGCAAAGAGGGAACTGTTGCATTTATGGTTGGGAATCATTTTTTTAAAAAAGGTGGATGTTAAATGCATCACAATCTTCCCTGATTTTTATTTTCTAGCCTTATATCTCTCATCCTGCAAAGAATTTGGATTAAAACCTGCATAGTGAGCTGTGATATTTGACAGAGGTGCATTAATGAAGGGAAGTAAACATGTAGAATGAGTATTTTCTGTTAACTTGGAACTTTTACTGTTTGCTCTATTCAGCACCTGGTTTGAAAACATACACCCTTTCATTATGATATTTGTCATCTTATCAAACTATAATTGCCTTTTAAATTTATGGTACTTATAATGGTTAAATTAAGTATTTGAAGTGACAAGGATTTGTACAATTTGTACAATTCTCTCCCCTTAACTGCTCAGCTTGGCATACTGTTAGCCTGCTAGCATATTGTGATGATTATCTTTTATCACTTGTAAGAACATGCGAATAATATGATATTGTGGTAACAATAGTTGCTTATCAGCATGCATATTACTAGTATATTGGCTGTTAATTAGTACTTTTGTAGTTATTTTAATTATTGATTTAATAATTGGCAAAACACATTAATAATTCAGAAAAAATGTATGTAAAACATACCACATTTAGCCAGGGGAGCTAATTTTCATCTGTAGTCCCAGGCAGGGTTGATATTTAAAAATAATAAAATAACTAAATATATAAACAAACAAAAAAATTTGACATACATAGAGCATTTGTAACACTAAAATCACAATAAATGTCCACAATTTTGATTTGACAACAACTCTTCTATTTTATTCTATTCACTTACAGAATTGTTATTGATTTCATTATATAATCTTTATTTGTTGCTTGTGCAAGTGTCTACAAATGAAAGAATGTAAATGAAAATGTTGCAATTGAGCAATCAGCCGTAGATATTCCAGTGAAAATGTCAGCATTAGATGTGTATGCATACATAAGTGTTGTTTTTATTTCAATAGATAACATGTCTCATATTCAGACAAGGAATGCCTAAAACATCTCTTGGTTCTTCAGGAGTACCGCGTGCATCACACTAAATAATTGAACAATGTAGCGGTTAAGAGTGAAATATTTATGCATTTTCTGCAAAATAAGGGAAGGTTGGATATTGTGATTGAGCTCACAATATCTGGTGGTTTACGACGGCACTCAAACCAAACTGATTCAAGTAGTGCTTGTGTTAAGCGCCGGAGTGCGGGCGGATGACGGGGAAACAGAAGTGGGTAAGATCAGACGAACCATCACAACCTCTCACAGAATGTGTCACGTGGTCACAGATTTTGGTACAGTAAGTCATTAAAATGAATCTGTGATGAGATGAGCTCATGTAACCGCCTCCAGACTGCATGAACCCATTTGCCTCTTTCTGCATCTGCTAAATGTGATTGTCATAAACAAAATTGTCAGGCCCAATTACTTTTAGTCATATTGCTAATAAAATACTGTGTTTTAAACTGTGGCAACATTTAACATCTCATATGGCTGCTGTTTACATTTCAAATCTAAAATAATAAAATACTACTGAATAAAGTGAGGCTCCTATTCTTCATATTACTGCGCTACATTTTTGCCTTGACATTAAATGTGAAACAAATGGGTTCAGCCTCCCTAGGAGGACTGGAAATGTGCAACAATGAGGTGTCAAACTGAAGTCAATTGAATTTGGTTGCAAGAGAGCTAAAGATGGAATCATTCCATAAAGAGGCATTGATAGAACAGACCGTGACATACAAAAGATCCAGCACAGACACACACTAGACATGCTCATGTCATGTCATGTTATTTTACAATCCCTGTACACATGCATTGGTTTATGAGATGTAAAATGAATCAGTTGTAGATCAAACAGTTGATTTATCGGATGTTCTTTTCATATTCTGTACTGATTTTGGGCAATTAATTTAAGCATGGTAAAATGCGTTAAATGTGTTAAAAAAGTATCACGCACTGTAGCTGAAAGCATTACATTCACTGAACTACTGATCAAATAACATGCAGATGGGTATATGCAGAACTTGGTGAATTATTAATAATACAACCAGATGTTACAACAACAACAAGAAAGCAATGAATCCATGCTTACATTTTATGTTTTTAGATCTAAATCAAAAATGAGAATCAAAACTTTAACTTTAACTTTATTGCTGAATTTTATCATCAAACTATGGCTATTAATTAAACAAATTCCATGTTGTTACAAAAACAAGTAATGAGTGTAATGCATGTATGTCTTTGTATTTAGATTAAAATATATGTATATATGGGTGGGTGACGTGACATGGCAGTTTTGCTGTCTTCAGTGTCAAACATGTATGAATGCAAAATATATTTGCCAAAAACCTTCTCAATATTGTGCAGAACATTATGCTTTATGTGAACATATTCAACATTAAAACGGTTCATAACTAATTTTTTTCAGAATTTTCAACCAAACATAACAAAACTCATATGCTGTGACTGTCCGGCACTTGTTTCTCAAAGTGAGAACTTGAATAAAACAAAAAAAAATAAATGCAAAAATTCTCAAAAAAATACAGACAAATAATACAGATGTCTATTTGTGAGCCTACTGTTTTCAAAGTCCAAGCATAATGTTTTGAGTCAGTTCTTATCAAAAAGATTTTGTCACACAAATCAAATTCATATGGTGTGACACTATTTTGGGATATTTGAACGGACAACTGTTTTGACACCCTTGGGAAGGAGAGGACCTTCTTCAGCAATGTTGTACAGAACTAGCAGTGTATTTCTACTGTTCAACCTGAGGTGAGTCATCATTTTTATTTTTACAATAAATCAGATCTTGTTGGCACTCTGACAAAAGTCCCACTTCCAGATGTCTTTTGGTGTGACACATTTTTTTATAAAAATGCAAAAGAAATGTTATTATTTTGTCATAATTATATGTAAATCTATGCTGCTTTGTTATAGCTAGCATGTTGTTAGTATGCTAATGTGTAGCTACAAGACTCAAGGTTGTGCTAAGTGCAGAAAACATCATATGGTGTGACATGTCTGCCTGTCACGCCATATGATTTGATTGTCACACCATATGATATGAATTGTAATTCCCTGCATATATAACAATAAATAACAAAGTCCAATGTATGTTTTGTCTTTTTAAACATTTATTTGGGTCAATCATCACATAAAAGTTTAGTTTAGTTTAATTCGGTGATACAGATTTCTAGTTCATCAGACAGACACCGCAGATCCCTTCCCAGAAACCTTAGAATGCTGTTTAAGTCTAAACAATGTTGTCTTCATCTCAAACCATACATTTCCTTTTTTTTTTGTCAACTTGAGGCAGATAATGATGACAAGACTTGGGTTGGACTCCCAATCGAAGGGTTGTGGGTTCTAGTCTCGGGTCCGGACGGAATTGTGGGTGGAGGGAGTGCATGAACAGTTCTCTCTCCACCTTCAATACCATGACTTAGGTGCCCTTGAGCAAGGCACCGAACCCCCAACTGCTCCCCGGGCGCCGCAGCATAAATGATGAACACTGCTCCGGGTGTGTGTTCACAGTGTGTGTGTGTGTGTGTTCACTGCTCTGTGTGTGTGCATTTCGGATGGGTTAAATGCAGAGCACAAATTCTGAGTATGGGTCACCATACTTGGCTGAATGTCACTTCACTTTCACTTTCACTACTCTCTCCAAATTTGACTGGCTTATGTACAATGGAGTCTAGATGAACTGATTTATTTGTGGATCCACTCAGCTACGTTGTATGTTCACGGTTCATATGATATTAAAAAATTGGTTGTTTTACTTATTTTAATACATATTGCAGACCAGTTTTGAATTTAAATGAAATTTGATACACAAACATATGTTCATATGGTTCATACAATATTAAAACAATGTTTGTTTTATTGTTAAATATAAAATAAATCAATAAAATTTGAATATTACCTTGCAGCATTTAAGAGTGGTTAAATATTTCCTGCCATATGAGTGATCAGTACTCACCAATAAGTAGGATAATACATGGTTTGCATCGACACATGGCGACATTATCATATGGTGTGACACTATATCATTTGGTGTGACATTCCAAATTGTGAAAATAACATACCTTTATTAATGATAAAACCTGAAAATGTTCATGGAATACATAGAAAATAGTATCAGCAAGAGTCACAAATATTTTTATAATTTTCTAGCAAGGTTTGTCACAATAAATAGAAAAATTTTTGAAAGACCGACGGCATAGGTCTCACATTGAGCAATGTTTTAAAAAATAATACACAAATTTAATTAATTTTCACAAAACTATAATGGATCACAGTTTAGTTATGATAAATGACTTTGATAAAGTGAGTAACTTAAGAAAGATATAATCCATTTTCAGCTTATATACAATTATTTTCATGTCACACCATATGACGATTGTAAGCACTAATACAACAAATTGTCACATAAATTCTGATTCCAATTGAAAATTTTGAAACAACATATGTTTCTATAAAGATGAGAGTTAGTAGAACAAAAGTCAACCATTTTTATGCCTGTTATTTGAAATTTTTGAAAAAACACTTTTTTATGGTACATATGTCACTGACCCATATACATTTGGAGGATGCTTTCATTCAATTCAGATTAAATTCAAGGTACATATTTACTGACCACTCATCAGGAAAGTGTTTAAAACATGCTTTGAAATAAAGTTTGGGGCTTTAAAATCAGCAAGGTTATTATTATTTTTTTAAACATTGACTCAAACCTTCCACAAAAATGTTCAGCAAACATAACAGTTGTCCTAGATGGGTCATTTTTTAAGTTTACTGCAGTAATGTTTCATATCACTTTTATATGTAAATGTCCAATGCACTGCATGCCTGTCATATTAAAGCCTACTGTATTATGATATGTACATTTCCATGGTCTGAAAATTATTAATGTCATCTGATTCATAAATGTTACTTTTTTTTTTCAAGTAAAAGGCCAACAGGTGTCTTTTCGCTGTGAAACTGTGATGATTTGTATAAATTAACAACTTTTAAATTGTCAGTAATATTTTAAGACGGACACTTTGTTACGGCTGCTGGTGTGTAAATGAATGCGCACAAAGGAGACAATATACTAAAGGGCTCTTTTAATAATCACGGGAGAATAAGGACACAGCCAACATAATACAATACATCAACTTAATCACAGACAAGGAGGAACTCAAAAGACAGGGTATTTAAGCACGAGGGGAGAAATCAGGTGAATGGAGACAGGTGGGGATTAATCAATTAACCAAACAATAACAGGAAAATTACCAAATAAGGAAACAGAAAGTCAATGAATGTAACACACTTACTGGACTGAAAGAACTTATGTTCACTTGATTATCCATGCATCATTTTTTTGGAAAAATCATGCTAAATATTAAACATGATACATCAGGGGACGAAGAACGTTTAATTATTCATCTCCATGTATTTTACATTTTACGTCACATTTTGTGTTTTGCCCCTATAATAAAAACTATATAATTTTTTTAATAAAACGAAGCATTTTAAAAGAAATATTATTGGGAGATATACAGTAGAGTGACAACTGATATTAAATGCATTTTGTGTGAGTAGATCGTAGTAGATCTCATTGATTTATTTACTATCAGAACCTCAGCTCTCTTTTTGGTCATATAAATATCAGCAACTGCACCAAAGTTCATATTATTATTATATTCATATTATTTTTTCCTTCTCAAGTATGAGCTCCATATCATACTATATGAAGATAATACATCAAATACGATACTAAACAAAAGCACAAAATGCTCATTCAAAAAAAGTGACTTTTGTAACTATTATTTCACATGTCAGTCTTTTAATCACTACGTAAGGTCTGGTCAAATTCTCATATTATAACTGATGAACTATAGATCTTTTTAAAGATTCACACTTTTCTGAAGGCCCTCACTAGCCAGCACTTGTGACCCGTCGTGTCTTTTAGTCACATTACTCAGGTTAAACGATCTGCCCGCAGCTCTCGATGGGCGTGACAGCAGTCTTTACACCTGGCTGGAGCCCGTGGATCCTGAGGGGCCGTGCCAGGGCGTGGAGGCATGATGAATAACAGATGTTTCCTGATTGGCTGTGCCATTTGTCATACACCTGCCTCGCCTCAGCCGCAGAGAGCTCCACAATATGTCACTGTCGCCGGGCGGATGGCCCCAATGCATCACCCCATCTAAGCAACACTCAGCTCTCCAGATCCTTCTGCTTTTATAGAGTCATATTTCTCCTCCCAGCGAAAAAAGAAAAGAAAACCGGACAGCTCATGTTTTTCTTTCTTTTTTCACTCAGTATGTTCTTAGCTCAGGGGTAAGGTCAAATGGACACAGTTGGTTGGGTTTTTATTGTAAGTTGCGCTAGGCAGACTGCATTAGCAAAGCTGTGTCATGTTCAAACCACAGTGAGAAGGCCTTTAAGCACCCCTTTAAAAGTCTTAAATGTAAAATTGTCCTGACATCAGTAACACCACAATCAGAACCCTGAATATTTCATTTGCTTTGGTTATTTGGTGTTTGATATGGCAGCTTTTCCATTGGTTATGTGATTTTCAGTTCAAAGAAAATGATTTGTGGTGTGCAACATTGCCATTTCTTAAATGATTATACACTTAACTACGAGGTTCAGCACATTATTTTACACATTAGGTATCCTAAAATAACAATTAAAAATGTTTACAGCATGTACTACACTAATCAAGGTTAAATGTTCATTTCTACAGATATTAAAATTCATAGTTTAAGTTGCATAAATTAATATTAAAGCATTTTAAAATGTATTAAGAATCAGCATCTTCAAATAGTGGGTTGTTAGTTTAGGACAGGGTTTGTTCTTGGTAAATACAACGATTTAAAATGATTTTAGTTCACTGAAATGAAGATGATATGAGGTCAAATAAAATATAAATGTTAAACTTGAACTTAAAAATGTTGCCTTGGGATCTAACTGAAATTAAATAAGATAGAGCTTGTACAAATACGGCTCACTGGCAAAATATACAATCTAATAAAATGGAATATTAGCAGTATGCACATTTCTATCAAACAAACAAACTGATACATACATAAATAAGATGAATAATCAGTCGGCATCTAATTATGAATGGTCATTAATAAAGAATGGTGCAGTTATAACATCTACCTGCATGGACTAACTAGTACAGCACTTACTGTAAACCAGTGTTTTTTGACCTTTTTGACTCCAAGGCCCCCTACTGTTGACAACAATATTAGGAAAACCCATTACTTTATTCTTTTATGTTTTACTTGATTAAAAATAAAGATTTTTTTTAAGCAATACATTTACTTAAACTAAAACTAAAATAATAAAAAAAGCACATGAGAATCACATAACAACACCTGCACCTCTAACTAATGAACTTCAGAGCATAACACACACTGTACCATTCGTGCTACCTTACATCACTAACACAGGCTGAGAGGTGAGCAATGACATTTCTAAGTGACTTAAGAAATACTGAGACAGAAAGAAAATCCCAATGACTTTCAAATTAAGGATAAATCTGGAGTGAGTCATCTATGAATCAGCAGGACCTAGCAACTATCACAAACACAATAGCAACCACACAACAACAAGCTTACAACCAGAACAACATCCTGCCGTGCGTTTCCAACATTTCATGAACTAATGTGCCGGCTCTCATATTGAGTTGCTTAATGTAAGAATAATGCATTTTAATGCATCCCAATGTGAAGACAAACCTGAAAATCAAATTAGCAATCAAAGAAACCAACAAAAACCTGCTAAAACCAGAGTGAGCTTTTGCAAGACAAGGCCGAGATCAGAGGGAAATAAAATAAATCATAAAGGGGAAGCCTGTAGAAGGCTTTGGGTTTTTGAAGTTTTGATCTTTTGATCTTCGTGTATTACTTCTTCTTTTACAATCTATGGATGAAACGCTGATCTCTAGCCATCGTCCGAGGTCACATGTTGAATATGCTGATTGTCTGGTGTCATATCTTCTTTATAAGAGTAACCTGGCTGACATCTGACATGGGCAAATCTTATGTATGTACTTCACTTCACTTCACTGTACTTCGAGCTGCTGCTCAGCTTCATATTCAGCTTTCAAAGAACTAAAGAATTTACTGATTCCATACAGTGTTGCCGTAAACACACTTCTGACCTGAACTTCTGACTCTTCTGACCTGAAAAGTGATCAAAAGGAAGCCTGAACATTTTTGTAAAATGTTATGATTGATATCTAAGATTTCTCGGCCGCATTATCATCTCTGGTTCAGCCATGAATAATTGAAGAGAATGTGTTTTCTCTTTGCACATCTTATTCTGTACCTCATATCCAGGCATTATTCATGCTTGAATCTTTAACGCTGTGATACTTGAATGGAGTGGTGCTTTGTCTCGATCAGATCAGCTCTGCTTACATCAAACAACAGGCTGCAGGATTACGCACAGACGGCTCGGGTGAGTATTATTAGCACTCGTGATGACAACCAAGTTAATGTACGTGAACAGCTTTTTCCCAGGAATTACTTGAAGTATTTTTGACTATCAAACAACAGGCTTTTACTTTATACTTGAATACTATTCATTCGGCCAAGATTAAAGTCATAAAACCTCTAGAAAGCTATTCATTAGCTAACGTTAATGTTCCCAGTCAGAAGACAAGAGGGAAAATAATAAACTATTAACTTTTAAACTAGTAACAATTTTCAATCTCTGAAGAGGATCACTGGCAAAATATTTAATATAATATAATGGAATATTAGCAATAAATATGCATTGCTTGCGAAGAATAAAAATATGTATTCAGAAAACCCAGATCATTTTTAATGGCAACATGAAAAAAAACTGTTGTCATCTGATTGATAGTTTAGCAAGTAAAGGATGGATGGATGGATGGATGGATAGGTCTGATCTATCTGATCAAGTTGGATTTTTCTGCAGTAATGGTTCTTCTGGTGGAGAGGGATATATTTTACTCTCCATTAAATATCTGATTGGACACAGTGATATATAAGACAGTGATTGTTAAGTGTTTTATGTGGGTTTGAGATAACAGAATAAGCACTTATTCTGGCCACCACATGAAGAGGAAAGCTACATTTAGCATGTCTCATTAAGATCTCCGCTGTGATTTAGTGCCACTTTATGGACTCACCTGCTCAATGTTTTAGTGCAGTATTTGCCCCAAGATACAGAACAAAAAAAAAAAAAAAAATTGGGGGGAAATTACTTTTACTTTATAATACCATCATTTAAATATAGTTAAATGATGGGGAAATGTGACCGTATATATTGAGACACCACAAAAGTATGATTTAAGGATAATATTTGTGTTATAAGATAAAGTTGATTTAATTTTGCTTAACCAAATGTCCATATTGTTCAGTGCTTGAAAAATCATGTTAATTCAAGCACCTCTTATGACCCATGTTTTTCATCTTGCTAACAATTAATTTAAGAATGCATTTACATAATTTCCAAAAGCATCATGACATTAATAATAAATAGTTTTATTTTTATACACTAGTTTGTAATTTAAAGGAAATAATAATATAATAAAAATGTAAGAAATAAATTGAGTGGATCACAATACTTCAGTATTGTCTCAGTAAATGTAAATGTCTTCTTTGGAAGCATCGCAAAAACAAATTCAAACAGATCTCCATTACTTTTTCATTGATTTGTATTAAAATAATAATAATAATAATAATAATAATAATAATAATAATAATAATAATAATAATGCTTTAATACCTCTGCTCTGAATTACTAAATTATGGAAATAAAAATGAACTGAGTGTATAATTAAAACCAGCAAAATAGATCTCATCATAAAATATCTTAAAATATATATTGTTGCTAATAATATGTGATTCTGCAATAAATCATGACCCTGTCCCAGAATAATATTTTTTTAAAGTTAAACTGCTGAAAATAAAAAGCATCTTAAAAAAAATTGCAGTGAAATGCACAACAACAAAAAAAAAAAAAACGGTAAGACACACATGCAAACAAATTTTAAAAAAAGCCTCTTTTTATTATATCCGTGCATTACGTCTGCCTTTAATTATTTTTATTTGGAGGCTCTTCTTGATTATTAACATTTGATTATTAAACAACACACTATAAATTAATTTAATTTAGAGCCCTAATCAAGTCACCAAAAGCTACATACATGGCATCTAAAACTTGGCATGGCATGCAAGGAGAAAAACATACACAGCAGCAAATGAAACAGCAGTCATATGAGATATTCATGCGCATACCGGCATCTGCAGCCAATAAAACCACAAAACCCTCAAAGGCATAAGTAAATCAATTTATTGTTGCAAAGATGATGCTAAAAATTACATCTACCCTGAAGCAAGAACATTTGCATAGTGACTTAACTGACCGTGTGAATGCTCATTTTAATAAATGTGATTCAATTGTGTCTTTGTACTGCATTGATATGAAAAGCATATTTGGCCAAATGCAATAAAGAAAAAGAAAAAATCCGCAAGCCCTTAGGAAACAAAAAGTAAATACAATATCTCGTTGCCTCTGAGGAGTGCTGAGAAACTTGGAATGAGATTAAAGATTAATCTTCTCTGTCCCCTCTGAAGATGCTTCGGCACAATTCAGAAGTAACGGCACTACATTTTAAGCTTGTTCTATGCACAGAAGATCCAGAAGGACTCATTTGTATTCACTATATACACTGTTGTTAAATATGGCATCTGAAGATCTAAAGATCAACTATAAAACCAATGAAATGTTTACTATTAAGAATGCTTGACAATAAAACAGACTGAATTCATGTAAGAAAGCTTAATTTATTTAATATACTATGAATTAAACTGATATGCAAAGATTAGCCAACCATAATGAAATGTATATATAGAAGTCTCAAAAGTGCAGCAGGGTCATGTTATTATCATGTCGTAATTAGTGCTCTCGATCAATTAAAAAAAGTTACTAATTAATTGCAACTGTTTTCTGAAATTAATCATGATTAATCCCTCCTAAAGTTTTTAATATACTTTAATATTGCGATAATTTCACACTCAATCTTCAAATTAATGTAGAAACGACAGAGTATATTTAGAATATTTGTTTAATGGCATCTTTTGTATGTCTGAAGGTGAGTATACCAATACTATTGATGTCTCTATGAAATAGTTTTTTCCCCCTAATATTTAACCATTGTATACAGCCAATCAATATTACATTTACATTTATAAGACTTTAAGAAATAACAACTTAAGTGAACTAAAATGCTGACTGCAAAGTCATTGCCTGATAGGGCATCCAAAACAATGATGGATGTTAATTCTATAAGCAATATCAAAAACAAAACTAGCTGTAGACAAAACACAAGACATCTCAACACAACAAAAGCTATGCTTTGCTATATTTCAATGTGCACTTTTCTGTCTTTGAGAGGTTGATTTTTTAATAAACATACCAGATGTGATATTATTTAAAAACTACTTTTCAAAAGCATATTGTATTAAATTCTTAATTTAATATATGAAACTAATATTCAACCCAACTTTGGGTCTAATATGGACTAACCCAACTATAAAATTTTAAATAAAATGTTTACCCCAAAAATTGGTTTAGTTCACATTTGACCTTAGTTCACATTTGATTTCTATTCACCCATCTTATTTTATCTGGCCTTCAACAAACACATACATGTGAATCAAAACATGTCTTCCCATCAGCCTTCAGATCCTGTGCTGATTCTGCTCAATGGCCAGAGAGAAGCGAGAGATGAAAGACTTAAACAAGGAGAGGCACTCAAATATGTATGAAAGCACACATCCCTCTCACAGACAAGAGAGGGAGTGTAAGGTGCTGTCAAGGTGTTTGATCGATGTAATGGAGTCCGTTTAAGAAGCAGTGGGTGCGTGGCCGATTCCCTGGAGCAGAGAGTTTGATATGATAATGCACCTCGTGCCAGTTCTGTGCGCCATATGCCCATCCTTTCATTGGGGGGATTGGTGCAGATGGTTGGACTCGCTGCTAATAAGGGGAATAGAGCAGGCTGGGAAAAGGGATGAAGGAATCCCTGGTGCAACACTAATGACAAACCCACTGACAACACCTTCAGTCTAGAACAGCAGGGTCAACTTGTCCTGCCTTCTTCCAAAAATCACAGAAATCTGTCTTGTTGGCTACAGGCTGAACTCCTCCTTGACTCTTGAATAATTGATGTAGAGGTAAAGTAAGAGAGTCATTTCTGTGCCAATTGCGGCACCACATGATAAAATAATGATTGTTTCCAAACAGGTCTCATAAGGGAAGAGTGCTCATAAGAGTCATTTGTTTGTGAATCAGTATTGAGCATGCTGCAATTTACTAGACTATAGTATACTAGTTAGAACCTGCTCGCATGTAATTGTTTGTGAATTACCACTGGTCTTACTGCATTTGATTCATTTACAAACAAAGAAAGAACTCATAGTCATTTTTGTTTGTGGATTGGCACAGGTCTCACTCATTTTTTGGCCACGAGAAAAACATGTAGTTCCCTCAACATAAGAAATCGTGGCCACGAGAAGTGGATGTTGTTAACCTCAACATCATCTCGAGGCCATGACATAAGGATGTCGTTACCTCGACAAAATGATCTCGTGGCCACGACATAATATGATGTTCCCACAAGTTAATATGACGTTCCCACGAGTTAATGTGTCTTTCCCACAAATTAATATCTCGTGGCCACGACATATTATCACGTTCCCACAAGTTATTATTTCGTGGCCACGACAAAACTAAGCAAACCGAACCAAGTCACCTTACAGGCACCGTAATTTTCTCTCCACAATATGCTCTTCTGTATCAGCGGCACCACAAGGATAAGTTTACGTACATTTTACGACGTGGGGTAAGTGATTAAAGAGCCAGTAAGATGAAAATTCTAAGCTTCCTATCACTGTTTATAAGTCCTGTACATTAGGTTTAAATCCATCCAAGGTTAAAAAACATTGTCATTTTGTCAAAATATCATTTTAAAATTACCTCAATTCTCAGAGATCCCCAAACGGTTCGTGCGAAGCTGTTCAAAAGATTCAGTTTCCTTAAACCCCACCTTTTGGTAGCATACTGTGTTCTGATTGGTCAACTAACATAGTCAGGTTTGATTGGTTGTTCCGCACACACCTCCACGGTAAACTATGCGTTAGCATCATAGGTTAGCATCTGTTTGGGGTGAATTATGTCTTATTCCTCTCATCGCGAAGCAAACAGTAAAATATAAAACTTGAACAGTCTCGCTGCTTTTTCTTCTGCGTGGGTGTATTCAAGCCGCGCACTTCAGTTTGAATCTGAATAGCGCGTTCAGCGTAGGGGCGTGGTCACATTCGATATAACGAAGGGAGACATGAAAAATAGACATCGCGTTGTTATCATATGGATTACGTCATCACAGAATATCTGTTTTCGGCAGCACTTGTTTAGTTTTAAAGTAGACATGTCAAGCTTTCTATATATCTCTCTCATGTCTCTTTGTTGAGTATTCACAGAGTTACACTTCATTTTAATGACGTGTTTGTAAATGAAGATCAGCGCAGACAGGCTGCAGACAGCACACATACTGATAAGACGCTCGGGAGAAAACAGACACATAACTTCATAATCATACTTCGCGTTGTGATTCGGAGATGCTCGTTGTTCTAAATAAAGTTGGTAATGAACCCTCTTTTATGGCCAAACGCTTTGAAAATCCCGCTGTACTCACCGAGATTAGAAAAGCAGTCATCAGTGAAATGTTGTGAACACAACAAAAGGGATTTGTTGTACTGCTCTGGTATTGTTGTAAAAATTTATTTTAGCCATTGGTTCTTCTGATCTTCATTCTTTGGCAGTGAAAATAAAACAAACTTGCCTTTACAATTAAAAACACACTGTCTCCTCGACATGATGCTCTCACACCAAACAGAGCGTCTGTGTGTGGGGGTGGGGGGCAGGTCAGAGTTCCGTTTCTCCCAAGACGGTAGGCGGAGATTATTATGCAAAGTGTTCTAGTGACGTACATAGAGATTTGAAATCTATAACGACTCGTTTCAGCGATTCAGAGTCGACTCCTTACTTTAGAAGCCAATAACTTTATAAATCGTGTACTTTTTGGTTTAATTACTTTGCACATTGTTTACACTGATGGACAGCATCATCATACACTGTAATACAGCTAATTTTTGATTTCCCATCTGTGTGGCTCTTTAATGACAAAATGTTCAATTTGGTGTAGTATCCCTTTAAACGTTTACCTTTAAAAAAAAATACATTTCTATTTCCATTAACGTTTAATTTACTTCAAGCAACAAACTGTTTTTATGGTTTTAGTTAACTTACCCTCTACAGCTTTAAATAATTACATTTTTGCTATATTTCTTATCAGGAATGAATGACTGCGTGGCTTGTATTCAAACCGAGGCTGAAAGGAAGGTCTACACAAAACTGCACTGCATCCATTTGAAATTGACCTGCAACTGAATCAATAAACATGATTTCTGTTCATTTCTTTACACTCCACCTACTAATAAAAGGATTCAGAATATAATTCCTTTGAAAGCAGTGAGGTCAGAGCACAGAGCATTATTGATGGAAAGTTTAAGGCCTTATGGGTATCATCACAGTCTCTACTGATATTTCCATGCTTGCTTTCTCACTGTCAGCGGCCATCTGCTGTGTCAAAGTGTAAGCAGTGTTAAGTGATGGCAGTGTGGGAACGTTGGGTAAAGATTCATTCTCTCTGACTGGCATACAGTTCATGACAACAACTCAGTGCTGTCTTTAATACCTGGACAAGCATTGATTTTCCATGCAAAGACCACCTGCATGAACGTGAATATCAAGAAAGAACAAAAATTCAATGAATGATTTTCAGAAAATCATCTCTAAACTAAAATAAAAATCAGACACACAAGACATTTATTCATGAACTGGAGCCTTGTGGATTATTGTGATGTTTTTATCAGCCATTTGGACTCATTTGGACGGCACCCATTCACTGCAGTGAGTCCAATGGTGAGTGATGCAATGCTACGTTTCCAAATCTGTTTAAGAAATTATAGGGGGGGAAAAAAAGATCTTGAATGGCCTGAGGGCAAGTAAATATTCAGCTAATTTAAATATTTTGGTGGAATATTCCTTTAATTGGTAATCAATCAGTAAAACTTTAATGTTTTCTAAAATCAATAGAAAAAATCATTACTGGACTTAAATGATTGTTATAGGTGATAATATATTCAATAAAATTATTATCTATGCAGACAAACGAAAGAAAAGAAAAATGCATATAGATTTGAAGGGACATTTTTGGGTGAACTTTTCCAGTAATATTAAATGCATTTTAGAAATGTTAAAAGAGTTTGTTAAATGTGAATGCCAAAAAGTAATCTTTCCTCTGTGTCACAGAAGTGATTTCATGTTGTTTTGAGCAGCCGAAGATTCCAGCTGTTTTCTATTTAATTTGATAATTCTATATTATATATACCTTCAGTTCTGGCACATAACTCATCCCGCGTTTGATCAACAGTCAAGAACGATGCCTCAACTCAACGAACTTATAAAGGTGAGGCGTGTTATTACTTTTCTTTCTGAATTTAGATTTTTTGTCTGGAGGCTGAAAATCAGGCGAAACAATCCCACTCACTGATGACATGTTCAGACTCTGAGCCCCTTGAGGTCTTAGTCATATCTAGACAAGAAACAAAAAGCAGATATACACATATTTCTGTAACACTTTACAAGGTTCATAAATTAGCATTCAAATGAACTAAGCATGAACACAGCATTTATCAATCTTAGTTAATGTTAATTTCAATATTTACAAAAGCATTGTTTAAATCAAAAGTTGTGATTGTTAACATTAGTTAGTGCACTGTGAATTAACTTGAGCTAACAAATAACTAACATTAACAAAGATGAATAAATATTATAATAAATGTATTGTTCATTGTTTGTTAATACATTAACTGATGGAACGTTATTGTAAAGTGTTACCGATATTTCTTTGCAGTATTTCAGAGCGTTTTAAATCCAACACTGTCATGTAACTTGCAGGTAATGTGCATAAGGATTAAATTAGGACAATTGTTTTGTATGACTAGATTTCTGAAATATTATGCTTAAATATGCAAATATTATCTAACTAAATATGCACTAATTTGCATACAGAATAGAAATCTGAACATGAGACCAGATTCAATGTTTTTTTTTTTTCATTTTGGTTGGCAAATTCAAGTTAAAGGTTGTTTTATATCTATTTTTATCACTCCATAAATCAGAAAAAAAAAACTTCATCATATGGATAAACCTGTGAATTTTGGTGTGAAAGTACTTAACTGGAGATTCCTGACTCAGTGCATGAGACAAAAAAGCCAATTTGAGAAAATAACCTGTATTGAAATAGAAATCTACAGATGCAAATGGGTCATTACTTCTATATCATTAGAGAGCTTCTGGAAAAAGTGCATGTTTGCATCTCAGTAGTGTATCATTGCAGGCATGTGCTTTAAATATGAAAACCACAATCCATAAGTTACTAGTTTTAGCATTGGTTGCTTAATGAAATATTGTATGTCTCATTAATTGCATTCATTTGATTTATTCATTTTATATTGTCACACTAGCTGTGATTCAGATGCTTCAAAGAGCAGCTGAAGTCAAGAGTACCTCATGGCATCAGAAAAATGCAAAGAATATGACAGATGTCGGAGAAGTTGCCTGGGCAACAGGGATCTTTGTTCCATGATTGATTCACTGCAGTCACCAGCCAGACATTACAAATGAGTCAGAGAAATGAGTCCCCGGGAATTATTAATGCTGACAAATCTATTGACTGCTGCTCAGCTGAGGGGAATGTAGATGAGGAACCATAAAAACAGCGAGTGTGTGAAAAGCTCCACTACTGAATGGCTGAAGCGGCCATATGGTGCATTTGATCCCCTGAAGTCCACTGATGATGTTAGTCAAGACTAAGTTTGTATATGCACCTCAACAGAAAGTTCATACTGTGAAATTGCATTTATGGTTTAAAGTTTTCATTTATGAAAACATCAGCTTACGTGTTTCACATCAGATGCAATCAGATTCACATCAGTTGTGTTTTGTACTCTGTCCATAACACAGTCAAGTACATCAAACATTTAATACATTTTTTTATTTAATTATTTTTTTTAGTTTATTTTGATCTAATCCAAGGTAAAATATTAGATTTACGTTAGTATTATTTATATGCTATTACAGTATTTATTTATTTTTGTTTTTAGTTTTCAGTTTTAATTTTAGTTTGGAATTTGCACTTTTTCAATTTTTTCCCCCATTTATATATATATTTTATTGTACATTTCTTTATGTGCATTTTCTGAAAAAAATGTGAGTGGTGCTTGCTGTGGAAAATCTCAGCACTGGGGGTAGGTTTTTTTTTTTATGATCTTTTAACAATTCATTAGGATTTTTAGCATTTTTAGTATGTAGCTATTCAGTGCTAGCATGTTTATAATGTTGGAAGTCTTGTTTGCTAGCCTGAGTCAAATGAGCCAACTCATATGTTTATACGATGTTCTGATGCAAACTGATGCAAAGATTTAGGTGTTGCTAAACGGTTGCTAGGGTACCAAGTTTGGTTGCTAGGGAGTGGTTTGGCAGCTGCTAGTCCAGATACTCGAAAGGCTATATATAAAGCAACTCTGATGCCTTTATTGACATTTGGATTTGAAGATATGCGGCTTTAGGTTCGGGTTGCTAGGGTGCTCTAAATTTGTTTATTTTTATTAAACAATAAACAAATAAAAATATTACTATAGCAATAAAATTATTTTATTTTAGTTATTTACCAAGGATAAATATTTATTAATTTATTTATTTATTATTTATTTCAGCTTTATTTTGTTTAACGAATATATTTATTTACAAATAAAATCACTAATTCCAAACACAGTGCTCAGATCAGGATGTTACCAGTTGCTTTTGGTAACCTCCGGCTATCTGTAATCCAAGAACTGATTTTTAAAACATAAATAAATACCTCATCTGAGGAGAGTTTTGCTATCCAGTCAGAGCAGTATGTGATGAATGCTTGACACTGATCAGACGAGGAATATTCAGCTCCTCACACTGCACACAAGTCAAAGCATGATCGAGTGTTTCTCAGAGGGAATCATTTCACCGTGTGACGCAGGACAATTCCGCTCCAAACAAATATCGACATATAATACATCTTTTTAGCTCCAGTAATAGAAATGACCAGTATTCCCTGATTTAATGGGAAGAAAAGTGAAAGCTTTCTGTTGCCTGTGGGAAGTAGAGAAATTGAGTTTGGTAGTAATGAGAGAGTTAGTAAATGAGTCATTTCACTGGCGGTGGAGGAAATGATTTCACAGAGCTAAAACATGGATTGACTGAAATAGTATCAGAACACACTCAATACAATACACTGCAGCTCTATTGAGAGTTTCACTCAACACGGTTTAAATAGCTTATAAAAGTAACTGCTTAACTAAAGTCATTTCATTTTAATATTCTGAAAAGGTTTTGACGGGGGAATAGATGTCCTTTTTTCGATTACAAATGGCAATTGGGTTTGAGGCAACAGGGCTGTTATAGCAGTATTACCGTTTTCAATTAGCAATATAAAAATTATGATTAATGTTCATACTTTTTTTTTTAATTGTCTAGCCTAGCCCCCCTCCCCCATTTATTAGGATAAATGTAATAATAATAATAATTATTATTATTATTAATATTAATATTATTATATCAAAAAAATAAATAAAAAAAATCTAATATTTGCATTTATATATTATTATTAAAGGTTTATTTACAGAACAGTAAAATTACAATACTTATATTAATATAATAATTTGTACTTAATTTTTTTTTTTACTAATGTACTGTAGCTACAGACTGTAGACTAGCTGACTTTTGGTTTTATCCATAAGTTAAAGATAATATATATATATATAAGTTATTAAGCTGATTTCCCTGAAAAGTGTAAACACTGTGGTGCTTTGCAAAAGACAATTTATATTTACTTAAATGATTTATTTTTATGCAATCGGCAGGTATTATGTGAGTGGAACAACAGTAAAATTACTAATTTAATATTTAGTAAATGACACAAATCTGATGTACTGAAGCTAAACTGACTGGTTTTGTTTAAATTGTTTAATTGTTTATGGATGTAAAATACATTACTGACCTAAAAACAGTTTTTTTTATGCTTGTTAAAATATAAATATTCCCGCTAACTAGTCAACAATACACATATGAAACTGTTTCCTCTGAAAGTCATAAATGACACACTTTACCTTATTTATATATATAAAAAATAATAATAATAATAAAAAAAACTTTAAGTGACATCAGAAAGCTTTTAGGCAGACATGCCTTTAATCACATTATGGCATTATCAGTGTATTGATGATAAATATTGTTTCTCCACATCCTGAAGTTGTTTCCACTTTTGGTTCCGCTGGGCAAAAGCAAAAGTCAAAGCCAAAAGCCTTTCACATGCTGAAATGCAATTATAGATGTGTATTATTTGATCTGTTACTGGTCCAGCTTTCATGATGACTGATAAACAATTAGGAGATATGATCTCCATCAGTGACATAACATTCAAACAAGTTCACTTCTGAGAACAAAGATGCTCTCACAACTTATTGTCATTGCACTTTGAATCTTTTTATATATTTTTCCCACAGATACGCTATGTTTCCCTAACCCCTACATCACAACACAAAGGCAATATAGCAGAAATTCACACATGACTGAGCCAGTTGTAAAAATACAGAAACTGCTCGTTGCCTTTAACCTAACTCTTAGCGGGTTGTAGCAAACATCTAAAAAATCACTCATTCAATAAATCTTGATGACATTCAGTGATCCCTGCATCGTGCACTCACTCTCTTCCCAGCAATCTACATGGATTGTTACCTTAGCAACAGGTTTCTCAGCACTGCAACCGACAGCTGGCATCCCGCATCACTGCAATGGAGCTAACAAGGAAACACAGGACAGAGCATTTACACACCATCAATGCATTAAACATGTGAATGTCATTGCTAATCACAGACCGGCCTCAATCCTGTTATGCAACACCTTAAAAATATGCTTGAATGTGCACGTGCTGTCATGCATTTAAGTATTTCTCTAAAGGATACATATTTCTAGAAATATGCTCTGGTCAGTGAAAAAAAAGACATTAAAAATTAACAGGTTAGAAATAGAGCTGGTTAGTAATTTCAAAACTGCTTCATCATGCAAGAACACGTTTTTTTCAATACTGAGGTCATTTTTTTCGAAACTCTTCGAGCAGTCTCCAATGTTCAGCTTGGCAGAGCAGTAAATTTCACATCCAAAATGCACTGAAACTACCGGAAAATAATAATTCCATATCGCTAGCAAAGGTTGTCACCCAGCAAACAAACTTTGTCAATTTGTCGGTTGTACAGAAAACTCTCTAAATCAGAAACATCTTAAAGACATTTTTGAACGTCTACTTGACATCAAGGACAGCATCACTGTTTAATTATCTGGTGAAGGGGATTTACTTTACTACAATTTTCCAAACTGGCCTGTAGGTACATTGGATTTTGGTGATTGTTGTGTCTGAGTGAAATCGTGTTATTAGAAAGATTTTGGTAGTTTTACAAAGCAATTGGTTCAAATGATTCAGAAAACTTTGTTCATTACTAGCTAAAATGAACCACTGCTAAAAGTTAACCAACATGCGGATGCCTGATTTTAATATCTTCTGAAATACTGATATTACAATGACTTATCGAACAGTATCAAACCGTTTAGACTGAAACAAACCAACTCTTACCACAGAACTAAAGAAACTCACTGCTATACTAACTGATGTTTGTTTGTACCGTGGTTTTCCCTCCAAAATGATCTCACTTCCTGGGTGATTATGCCATTATGGAACTGTTAAAGGTACAATTTGTAGGATATTTGCAGTAAAATACCCCAAAACCACTAGGCTAGTGTTATATTTTTTTTTTCCAGCTGATTACTAACAATATCTCTAATGTTTTCAACTACTTGTAAATCATGAGAAAATTCCCATTCTGAACAGTGACACGGGGCAGTGCAGTTGCCTGTCAGTGACGTTAGTTCCCCTTTGTTACGGCCTTTACTGACATAGAAACCACATGACAACAGTGTTGTGGACAAATGCAGAAGTAGCTTCGTGACAAACTTCAACTAGAAAGAGACGCCGATGTGTTTTACAGGATAGGTGAGTTGTTATGATTCGCATCTTTACAGAAAACGTATGCTATTATAACGATCAACAAGATTAGTATTATGGGGTATACATGCCAAACGCGTGGCATCGCGTCTCTAGACCCGCGTGACGACGCGTCTGATCCATAGTCTGATCACATCTTTGCATTTGCTTTGTATGTAATCTACTCGCGAAAATTGTTGAACTCGCGTTTAATCCATGATTTATCTTTCCGTCTGATTGATGGCCGTCAGCGGTTGGGTAGAAGACAACAAATCCCATCATTCCACGCTCTTTCTTAGCGTCATCAAACCATGTGATTGTTATCGTTTTGGTAGTGCGCCCTCTAGTGGAAGGTCCTACAAACTGTACCTTTAAGGTGTACAGCATATGGAAACAATTTTGACCTTGAATTTAGATCTCATGTTTTTATTCTGCCAGTGTTAAAAATCATTTAATCCGCAAAAAGATAGCGGTTTCATTACAATGACATTAAATCTCTGGAGTAAATAAAAACATTAATATTGCTTAATATTACTATATTTTAAACAAATTCCAGCGTTTTCGCTTGTGTGCCTTTTTATATTTGTATTAAAATTCCTCCATGATATCTTAGCAGACATTAAGAAACACCTTGAGTTGTCTCAATAAATTGGTCAGAAGTTGGCAAACATGAAACATCTGCTCAAGCCTAAATTCACCCCAGTGTCCTCTCCATTGTAAAACGGATACAATTTTTTTGAAATCGAGTTTAATGTTTTCCAGTTTATTAAGACATGTGATGATGATGAAGAGGGGCATGATAATTAGAAATGACCCACCTCTAATCTCGGTCCATCAATGAGAGGTTAGTGGAGGAGTCATAGTGCAGACTGCATCGAGATCAAAGGTTCTGCATATTCTTCATACATTGGCAATTTCTTAAATAAATGCTTTAATCTTTTTAAAATCAAAAGGTAACCTTGATCTGTTTTGTCCAGTGAATTTGAATCAAACACAATAACCTGCACTTCAGTGGACAGATCACACACACACACACACACACACACACTACAAGCCACAAAATTAAATAAAAAAAATTGCAATAGATTTTAATGTGAGGAAATATTGTCTTCTGCTTCAAGACAATGGGATGAATGATAAATAAACCTTAAGTCTCACAAAACACATCTTACAAAATTAATCACAAATTAAACATTTTCAGAATTTTACATTTAAACATTAAACTCTAAAATATTTACATAACATTAGTTCTTTTTTATAGCGAAAAAACATGTACCTCAATGTACAAATGATACCTTACTTTCAAAACACAGATGAATAAACAAACCTATACTCCTGAGAGAAAGCTGGATTATATTTTAGAGCACACCATCATTTCTTTAAGGCTGAGCAACAGAGACGTGACAGCACTTTATCACCTGGATTGAGTTTTCCCTGTTCGGACAGAAGTGACGTTTCTAAAAATCATAGGCACATGAAATGACAAACCAATGATTCCCTTTGTGCATGTGAAGAAATAATAACTCCTGCACTGCGTCACTGTGTCTCCTCTGACATCATCACCGAGAGGTTATATAAATCCACAGAGGAGCCTTCAATTATAAAACGCTTCTCTGCTGCCCCCTCATGGTGAATTCAAGTCAGCGCAGGTGAAGACTGCAGTGCAAACCTACGCAAACGGGGCTTTAAGAGCATGCACTGCTTAAAAAATAAATTCTCATGGACCAATACATAGCTCCTAACAAAATCAGGCCAACAGAACAAAATCCTGTAGGACTGTAATGTGAATATTCCTGCATGATGAAATAAGTGGACACTCTCAAATGTATTTTTACTGATATTCATATGATATGGTGCTTTGATCCACAAGGGAGGATTTGTATAGGTGAGGTACCCTATCTTTCGTGGATGTTTATGTCTTTTACCTGTCCAGCAGGTTGCTTTAAATATCCCTCAGGGGTCTACAGTTCATCCAGTATTTACAGCTCATCCGTGCTGCTAAAGTCATGAAGTATTCAACGCAGAAGAATTAGAGAATCTCAAACTACCATGAAATGTTATGTTAAACAATGGCCCCCAAAAACTGTCCTTAGGTCTTTATCTTTGGAATGCTGATGAAAAATTGATTGTCACTTTCGGGGCAAGGGTAACATGTGAATGGTGTTAAAGTGCTCTGTGGCATTTCAAAGACGGGACTCCTCGGAGAAGGTAAAATAGAAAAACAGGGGGGAAATGGAAAACCACCTCTCTCCCCGAATCCCTTTAAATGTTAAAACTGAGATTAAATTTTAAATTGTCTTTCTTGCGCGCAATAAGCAGAAATGATTTTTCAGCCTTAAAGAGTTGGCCAATATGGGGAGCAGCAAACCCCATTTTTGCAATTTCAAATGTGTTGGTGGCACAATTCATTTGCAAATGAGTGCAATAATGGAAATTTATATACAATGTACATTTTAACAATGTATCCAAAGATGGGATTTGTCTGATAAACCTGTGACAGCAAGTGCAAATCTAAGAAATTAATGTGTAGCATATATATGCTGTCTGAATTAATCATTATATATATATATATATATATATATATATATATATATATATATATATATATATATATATATATATATATAAACACATACACATATACTGTATATACACACATGAGATTCCCATTAACATTTTTGCATGAGTTTTTTTTTTTTTTTGAATAATAATAAATAATTATTATTCTAAATGGTGATTCTCATTACTGTGATAGAACAAACTTTATTACAGCTGTAATAAAACACTATTTAAAGCAGTACAAAAACATTTACCATAGTATATAAATACTTTACAATTGAAATAATATTTTACTACTATTTATACATTACGGTAATGAGAATTTAGGGGCTAGACTGTTATTAAAATAATGCCACAGAAAATAAAAACAATCCTAAAATAGGACTGATTTGACTCATTTCTGTTGATTTTGCGGTGTAATGTGACCTGGACATGTTTTGTGAGAATTTTTAGATTGTAGAAAGATGAAGAGGGCACTTTGGGTGACTTCCTACATGATTTGATAGAAGACAGAAGGGATGATGGGTAAATCAGCAGAAGAAGATCTCTCCGTCCATTGAAGGCTCTGTCAGGGGCAGCAGATGTGATGCTGAAGACACAACAGAGCAATATTTGAGGAGAAGATTCATCTACACTGAACCACAATAGAAATCTTTCTCAACCAACGTAACGAATAACTGAGATTAATGCATAACACTCAGAAAGCCAGCATTTATACAGAATGTGCAGAACGGATACAGCGGTTGTGGTTTGCAGGCATTGAATCAATTCTTTATCATTATCTCAATACTGAATGAGTGTGTGTAGGTTCACAGTGTTTACCTGCATCCTGAGGAGGCTGGCTCTTGCTCTTCTTCTTCTTCTTGTCCTTCTTCTCCTTAGATGAAGCCAGCTGCAGCAGTCGTGTGGGCATCTGGTTTTGGCCTTCTAGGCTCTGAGTTTTGCTGCCCAGGGAGAAGAGGCTGCGGCCCTTCTGTTTGGAGTCTATCCTGGACAGAGAGTTCTTCCTGGGGCTGGACGATAAGTCTCCCTCCCAGATCTCTCGCTCGATGGAGCTGCTGCTCTGGAGCTTCAGGGAGTCCTCTGACGTGCTGGAGGGGGTGCGCTGAAGTCGAGCCTGGGGAAGAAAAGAGAACAAAAAACAAAACAACAACAAAAATCATGTTAAAGTCTAAAACAAATTCACCTTCTGTAAGTTTGGAACTTATCATTAATTATATTATATATTAATATAAATTTTCAAAGCTATTATTTGAAGAATGGATATATGGAATACAAAAATTCTGTCAGATAGTGATAAGCCAATAATAACTATTATTCATGTTATGCCCGATTATAATAAATTAAAATGATGTACTATTGTACTATGTACTCGTCCTTCGGATGAGACGTTAAACCGAGGTCCTGACTCTCTGTGGTCAGTAAAAATCCCAGGATGTCTTTCGAAAAGAGTAGAGGTGTGACCTCGGCATCCTGGCTAAATTCACCCACTGGCCTCGGACCATCATGGCCTCCTAACAATCCCCATATCTGCTGATTGGCTTCATCACTCTGTCTCCTCTGCACCAGTAAGCTGGTGTGTGGTGGGCGTTCTGGCACACTATGGCTGCCGTCGCATCATCCAGGTGGATGCTGCACAATGGTGGTGGATGAGGAGATACCCCTGACTGTGTAAGCGCTTTGAGTGCCTAGAAAAGCGCTATATAAATGTAATGAATTATTGACTAGATAAATGTAAAATAATATTATACATGTTTGGGTTCAGCAAGTAATTATTTTTTTTATTTTTTGGAAAACAATTCTGTTAATCAGCAAGGAGACAATAAACTGATCTAAAGTGACAGTAAATCCCCCCCCCCCCCAAAAAAAAAAAAATATTTCAAATTAATGCTGTTAGTTTCTATTTAACAAAAAAACTGAAAAAAAAAACTAATGATGCTGAAAATTTAGCTTTGTCATCACAGGATTTTTTAATATATAAAAACAGAAAACAGTTATTTTAAATAATAATATATTTTGAAAATAATAATTTAAAAAAATTAACAATATTACAGTTTTTAATGCGTTTTGATCAAATAAATGTGTCCCTGCTAAGCATAAGAGACTTTTCAAAGCATTATATATTATATATATATTTTTTTTTTTTGTATATTTACCTGAGGGGAGAGAGTGCTTGTTTATTAGTCAGGATCAAAATGTACATTATGAAAATTATTCATTATTTATTTTGAAATGTTCTAATGATTACATTCAACATCCATAAAAAAAACTCTAACACTGGCTGATAACTGATATGATACCAATGTACTGTATTCTGCATCCCTAATTTTTAGTACTTCATAGCATGCATGTTTTTATCTCACAATAAAATGTGAACAAGACACTGTGCCAATAGTCAAACATCTGTCGATGGTTCATTTTTTAAATTAGACGTTTCTTAATTCTTCTCATTTTATTCAGTCATATGCAGTCAAATTTTAAGAACTAAGTCTTTTAAACCATTTCCAAACCAGTTTTTGGATGCCCTCAAATTTTCAATTAAATATTGCGTGTAGAAAGATGATGGCCTTCGGATCTCTATTCTGAGTGAATTAATATTGTATATTACTGTAGCTTGAATGTCTCACCTCCACCTCGCGGAGGTGCTCCACTCTCTCCATCTCCTTCTGCAGCTGCTCCTTCTCTCTCTCCAGCCTCCTCTGAGCGTCCCTCAGTCTCTCTAGATCCCTCTGATAGTCCTCCTTCCTCCCCTGCAGCTCCTGCCGCACCTCGTCCAGCTCTTTGTTCCTCCTGCGCATCTCCTCCTCCTTCACCTGCAGCAGCAGCTCGTGGTCCGTCAGCTCCTGCTCCTTCACATCCCACTCCTTAACCTTGCGCCGCTTCTCTTCGGCGTGGACGGCCTGCTGGTGCTGTAGGGTGACGGCCTCCTGTCGCTGACGCTCCAAACTGCGCTGTTTCTCCTGCTCCACCAGCGAGGGGGGGCGAGAGGAGGACCGGGACGGGGTGCGCTCGTTTAGGGCCTGACGCTGGTCCTCGATAAAAGTGTCCTGCTGCAGCACCACGGCCTGGAAACAAAATCCATAAAGTAACCATTTAGAACAAGACACGGCTGTCTTCAGGTGACACCACAGTATTAAGAATCAAGCATACGTAACTTTTGAACAGGGCCATTTGTTTACATTCAACAAATATCATCTCTTTTGGATTACATATAAACCTCTTTTATGTGAAATATCTTGTTCAGGTCAGAACTAAATAAAAAATAACATGTATTTTGTATGATCCTTCTTATTTTACTAAAATAATTAACATCTTGCAGATACTTCAAAGTGTATGTAAACTTTTGATCACACCTGTGATAAAATATATATTTACACACAAACACACACACATGCATTAATATATATATATATTTATATATATATATATATATATATATATATATATATATATATATATATATATATTTTTTTTTTTTTTTTTTTTGAAAGAAATATATCGAAAGATCAAAAGTGACAGAAAATGTATTTCAATTAAATGGGGTTCTTTTGAACTTATAAAAAATAATGATATCAACATTATTAATAAGAAATGTTTCTTGAGCAAATCAGCATATTAAAATGATGGATCATGTGACTCTGAAGACTGGAGTAATGATGCTGAAAATTCAGCTCTGCGTCACAGTAATAACTTACAATATATTAAAATAGTAAAAAAATAAATAAAAGTATAATATTTCATGATTACAGTTTTACAGTATTTTTACATTCATATTTTTTTTTTTACAGTATTTTTCTATTTTAAGATGCCAGTTCAGATGTATTCTTTTATATTCAGATTTTCAAAATGATTTCTTATTTGTCACATCAGCATATATAATATCGGCTGTGAGATACACACCTGAAGTGAGGTCAGGAGGTCATGCAGGTGAGTGACACCAGTCAGGATCTGCTGTCAGGAAACACAAGCCATCAAGAAAGATATTGTCATTTGTCTCGATCTCAAAACAGCATGCAAAAAAACCTCAAAATGTGTATGCTGATTGTTAACATATTTATAACTAATTATATCGGAGACTTATCCAAGACAAGACAGTTGTTGTTATATCTACATGTTATCCAAGTACACTTTGATTCTTTGCCAGTTCTGCAAGCTAAAAACGTCATCCACAGCCCCAAGATGAGCTGAAGGATAACACCCTGAACTCTAAAAGATGCGTGCTCTTCTGTCTTACCTCGCTGTTTCTCTTCTGCAGGAGCAGCAGGTTGGCGTTTCCTCCCTGTGGAGCAGACAAGCAGAGACTGCAGCTTTACTGAGCCCAGCTGAGAGTGTTTAATCAGCCCAGCACCAGACAGAGCGAGCGCAGGCCTGAGCCCAGCTCACGCTGCTTATTACACACATTACAGAGTCAGCCGATGCTGGGCGCTCCTAATGCACGCTTATTCATTTTCCACCCTCCACTGAGCCCTCGCTCCACTAATGACTCCCATTAGCTACAAAACCTGACAGCACATGTGTGTAGTAAACACTAAATGACACTAGGGGGGAGTATGGTTCTGGTTGGGGCTGTTTATTGATGAGGGTTTTCATTTTGTTTTAAAATATTTTAATAAATATATACCCACGCTGAAACACACACACACACACACACACACACAAAAACAGGCGTTTATAGTTATTATGTGACATTAATTTAGAGCAGAAGCACAGCAATCATTAGAAATTAATATTTTTGAAAAATAAATCACACTATTTTTAGAGTGTCAATTTAACCTGGATGTAGTGTAATGAAGAAATGTGGAAGACTGTATAAAATACAGAATTTAAGACCAGCAAAAAGCTTTCAGTTGCATCAACTAAAAAAAAAAAAAAAGTTTATTAAATTATTTTTATTAAATTGAATGTGTCGTGCTTTTAAGATTGTTCTGACAACTGATTTAGATGTATGTGATTTGCGTGATGCTGTTCGGACTTCAATATTCAGATTTATTCGCTATTATCTTTTGCATTCTGACTTTTGCATCAATAACTCCTAGTTACTGCTTATTAATAGTTAGTTAAGATTAGGTACTGGGTAGGAATAGAGATGCAGAATATGTTCATGCAGAATATGTGCTTTATAACTATTAATAAACAGCCAATATGCTAGTCATCTGCATGCTAATAAGCAAACTAGTTAATAGTGAGAATCGTTCCCTAAACTAAAGTGTTACCAATATTTATCATGGAAAAACAGTTTAATACTATTTAATTATTATAGAAATGCTTTTCAACTTTAAAATGTCCTTACTGTCACTTGCTGAAGAAATGCTTTAATTTCTTTCAAACAACAACATATCATACAGACCCCAATCTTTTGCATATATTTTATACATATATATATATATATACATATATTGAATTATTAATATAGTAGAAGTAATTTATTGTAGTTTTCATTTTAAATTATTCAGATTTAGAATGATATACTCAAGATTGACTTCTGTATATTTCAATATATATCGAAACAACAACTCACATTGTAACTAAAAATTCAGGCTTTATATTTATACATTCAGAATTATGAACATAAGTTCAGATAATATAATGTTGGACCAAAGCTAATACTTCTAGACTTCCTACCTTCTTCAGAACACTGTCAGATCCTGTCCTCCGAAGATCTTCAGCTTCCTCTTTGTCGCCATCTACAGACACACAAACACAATGACTGAGAGCAGAATCGACTCCGTAACTGTGCTTTATATACAGATTTATTACATTGCAACCATCAGCTGCACTGCCAGATCTGAAGCATGAGAGTAATCATAATGAGCAGATTAAATGTCTCACGTTTGCAGATGTTTATCTGGTGGCTGTCAAACCCTCCGAAGGTCTCGGCTCTGCGTGGCAGACACACGGGTCCCATGTTCCCCGGAGCGCAGGCCAGCTGCTGTCCCACCACCCCTCCCAGACTGCTGTTCACCAGCGCCTGCAACATCTCCACTGCCACACACACACACACACACACACACACGCACGTCACTAACCGCATTACATTAAGTGAGTTACTAGTCCTGGAAGAACATTACAACTGGAAATGAGATGTTGCCACAGCTGCCACCAGACACAAATGACTCATAAACAACACATCAGCTTTCAGACAACAGGTGAGGAGCATCTGAAGACGCTGGTGGCATTTCTTACCCTCTCTGAGAGCGTCCATCATGATGGGTTCCCCCTTGGGCAGGTCCTCGTTGTTGGCCCTGAAGAGCATTTTAACCGCCGAAGCGGTGTCGTCGGACGAACCGCACATTTCACGGAAAAGCTTCATCTTCTCCAGCAGGAGTGAAACAATCTGTTCATCCTTCCTCTGGAGCATGTCTAAGACACACAGGAGTTTGTGTTATTTGCATATATATATATATATACACACACACACACATACATATATTTCCTGCACTACTATTCGTGATGAAGAACAACACCATGTCAAAAGATTGCTTTTATTTCTAATTTTAGGCTTAAGAATTTATTAAACTAGTTAGCTTGCATTGTCCTTGCTGACTGCATGCCACAAACAGTACAAAGTGATTCACAAGCAAATGACTCTTTTGAATCAGTTCATTTTAATCAAATGGTCAAAAAGGCTTACAAATCAGACTCAAATCTTGAGTTACTATTTAATGTGGCTTAAATGCTTGTACTTTCATAAAATTGTTAATGTTCTATACACACACACACACACACACACACACACACACACACTCCTAAACAAATCAGTTGTGATTATTTATTTATTCTCTATATAAGAAATATATTACTTTGAATAATTGGAATAATTTGGGGAAAAAATGTATAAACTGAAAAATGAGCTAAAGTAACAGAGAGAAAGGAAAGCTGCTCACCTCTCATTTCTTTTGTTTTTGTTTCGAGTAGCTTCCTGTCTTCCTCAGTTTCACTCGGGATCCCCTCATCATCATCCTTTTGTCTGTGAACACACACACAAAAAAAAAGAGAACCTTTAATATATACTGGTAATTTCTGAACAATACCATCCAACTACCCTTGCTATTTTTTTAATTTAATAATAAAACATTCAAAATTAGTAATTTTGATATAATTAAAATATTTAATCTTTAATTTTTTTTAAGAGAACTCATTTTAAAGCCATAACCACAGCAAAAAATATTTTTAAAATCTTTCTGTAAAATATCCATAAATGGCGATGATCAAGATGACTGAATAAGGAAAAAAAAAGACTAATAAGACTATATTAAGACAACTGTTTCACTGAATATATCCTAATTTAATGATGCTCATGCTTTAAATGAGAAAATTTGTTTGTTGATGCATTGTTAGATTTATGCTTGGCACAAGAAATAATTATTACATTGAAGCAAAAAAATTAATAATTAGCAATTTTGCTCCTCAAATAAATGCACCTTGTTTTTAAGCCACGATGCAGAGGGAAGTATGCGAATATCTGCTACTCACATTGAGTTCATGGCGTCCTGAATCAGCTGCATCCAGGTGTTACGTTCCTCTCGGGAACTGGCGTGAACCTCCACCATTTCGGGGTTTGCGATGCCGGCGGTGATGAGGAAGAGACCTCGCTCCTCGTGGGCCACCTCTCGCACGATCAGCTTCTGCAGGGAGATAACAGTGGCTCGCTGGTCCTGTTGATGAGAAGAGGAAGAGGGCGGAGTGAAGCAGAGAGAGGAAGAGAGATCAGAGAGACGGTAAACCAGCTGATTGAACCAAACTTCAACAACACTGTAGTGTAAAATGTGTATTCAGTCAACCCATGTGTTTGCTAACCTGAAAAAAAAAAAAACTCTAAACCCAAGTATTAAAATTAATGTCACATTTGTGTTACGGAAATTTTATTTAATCTAATTCTTTGCTTTGATAAGGAGGCTAGCTTTTCCTATTATATTCCCATGAAGAATTTTCCGTTACACTATTTTTTCAGATATGAAGTCAGATTAGATATGTATTCACTGCAAACGCAAAGCATAGGTCCATTTAGGAAGTTAAGAATCAAAAATAACAGTGGAGGATACTTTTTTTCTGAAATTCTGGGGGGTTTTAAAATAAAAACATCATGAACAAAGAATGCCATGAATAAATATAATAGAAGCGCATTATTAAAATAAATCTTAACACTTTATTATAAGGTATAAGGACACTTTTATTAAATATAGTTAACTAAGAATGAACAACTTCTACAGAATTTATTAATCTTAGGTCAGGAACATTTCAACACAATTTCAACATATACTCATGCATTTTTTAAATCAAAAGTTACAGCTTCAGCGTGTGACATTAAATATAAAAAACTGATATCAAATCACTCACCAGAGACGCAAAAACATATTTCTGGTCTTTTTCTTGGAGGAACACAAAGACATCCGAAAGAAGAAGTGCATGGACATCTTAAGATAAAAACAAAACAAAAAACAGCTGTGACAGTAAACATTAAATTCTACAATATTACATTTTTATATTTAAAAGAACAACTAATTATCTAATAATATTTGTGGAAATATGCAATATTGTATGTACCTTTGATAAATAATTTGTATGTAAACTTATAACTTAGTTGGTAAATATATATATATATATATATATATATATATATATATATATATATATATATATATATATATATATTTTTTTTTTTTTTTTTTTTTAAATAAAAAATACAATTAAATAAAATGTAAAAAAAAAAATATATATATAATTACATTGGTGATTTTGTCCCCTGTGATGATTGAAATAATAATTTAATGTTAACTTCCCATTAATTACTGGCTAGCTAAATGGTTTAATTACCTTTTCCTTCAAAATGAAAAATGTCATTACACTCACACATCATTACCAAAGGGATCTTAAAGATGTTGATTTTTTTCGAAACGGAAGAATCCCTCGTTTATAAAAGCTGTGAGAGGTGGAGAGTTTTCTCTTCTATCTACTGCTGAAGAAGATTTAGGGTGAGAGAGTTTTACCCTTCAGTCGTCCGGCAGCGTTTTTCAGCTGGAGAGGACCATCATGGAGAAGCTTGCGACTGCGCTGCAGATCCTCTCGGGCGAACATCTGACCGTTCTTCATGCGCGTGATGGACTTGCTGTCTGTACGGCCGTGGATTTCTTTCAACCTTTTCTTCTTCTCATGCTCATTCACTTTACTGTCCACTGAAGCGATGATGTCTTTCACCAGCTGTAGCGCCTGCGTCAAGTCTTCAAAATCCTTCTCGTTCTCTGCACAAGCACACATACGCTCAGGTTCAGATGAAATTGAGTTGTAAGAAATTCCTATAAACAATAAACCAGGCTATTTTGTTTCTTTATAGTCTCAATCAAATCCTCTTGAGAGCAATAAGCTCCTTCTCAAATGGCCCCTGAAAAGGATATTTGCTATACTTGACACTCTTATTCACTTTAAAACCTCTTTGTCGGGAACGTGACCAAAAAGCCTTTCAGACGGCTGTGCAACAGTTGGAAGTGATTTGCAGTGAATGTGAAATGTTTACACGCTGTGTCTCTATGAGGATCTGTTTGTCTCATTTGTGTCTAGATATCATCATCTCTGTGTTTTTGTGCAGATCGGAGAAGTTCAGGACCTTCAGAAGTAGGCAGTGATGACTCAATCTGTCAAATACAGTACCCGAAAAAAAAAAAAAAAAAGTCTTTTTTTTTTATTTATTGACACTATTGTGAATGATTATTACAATTTTAAATAATTGTTTTCTATTCTTATATAAAAAAATTACAGTTTTATATTTAGAAGAACAAATAACAAAGCAAAACTATTTATATGGACGTGAACAATGTTTTGTACTTTATGTATCTTTGATGGAAATTTTTTATTTTAATCTTGTGATTTTGGTTAATACAATTAAAATGCTATAGAAATTTCTACATGAGTGGATTTGTGTACTCTTATGATTTTTTAAAAACGCGATTATAAATATTTATTTTAAAATGTCTTTTTTTTCCTGTGATGCAAAGCTGTATTTCCAGCATCATTCCTCCAGTCTTCAGTGTCACATGATCCTTCAGAAATCATTCTGATACGCTGAACTAGTGCTTGAGAAATATTTCAGATTGTTATCAATATTGAAAGCTGTTTGTTTGTTAAAAAAAAAAAAAAAAACGCCCAAAAGAATAGCATTTATTTGAATCTGAAATATTTTGTAATATTATAAATGTCTGTACTGTGCATCCTTGCTGAATGAAACCATTATCTTTAAAAAAATAAATAAAAAATCCTGCCTACCCTAAGCTTTTGAATGGTAGTGTAATCTTTTTTTTTTTTTTGGTCTATTCATTGAACAACTATTGGGAATGGGGGTGGAATGGGACTGGATCACATGGGTCACAAGTGAATTAGAGCTCCCACAAAATATGCATTTTCTGCTATAATAACCATTTAGCCCAAACACTACTACTAAGAACTGATTGATCGATTTCTTATATAAAATAAATAAATAAATAAAATTCATTTTGTGGTGGCCTTCATAAGATGCTCGAACCCCTGACAGCTGGTGACTGAATCCAATCAGAGTTAATCTCACCTTTGGTGTGCAGCAGGATTCGCTGTAAAAGCACCGGGTACTTTGTTATCCTCTGAGTCACCAGTAATATGCACTCTGGGATGCCCATACGCCGGACAACACTGCTGCTCATTTTTTTCTGGAAACAAGAGCACATTGAGGACTGTTAGGTATCTCTGTGCATTTAATGGGAAGAATGACCAACATAATAAAGTGCAGCATTTACCCTGATGAATGCCTGGAAGCGTCGGTCTCTGGCATGCAGCTCCTTGTAAAAGTTCACTGCTTCACTGTGTCGACTGCAAAATTTGCCATAGATTTTCTTCATGCCTTCTGCATTGGAGTCTGAGAACTGAAGCATATCATGTGGCATAAATCAACACAGGAGCTTGGATATGAACAATGAATCTGTGGTCTAATTCAAGCTGACATCTGCACGTCATACTCAACAAGACGTCTTTATATGCTAATAAGTTACAATACAAGGCAACATTACTACTCACAAATGTAGTATAATAGCGATTTGCAAAGTTTTTTGTCAGCCAAACCCCTTTAATCTAAAATATTTACCCTCAGACTTTAAGTTAACATTTTAATAATTTAAAGACACATTTGCATAATCACAGTTCTTTGATGTTGGTTAAAGGTCACATGACATGCAGGTAAGCAAATAAAATATTTAATCTGTTAAATACATAGTCTAAACAATACATATTGATTATTTATTATATTCTTGACATTTATTATTTTCTTTCCATTTTTAGGATGTAATTAATTCTGCAATTAATAATCTTTGTAGAAATGCTGTAAAATAATAAAGAAATAATTTAGTTTTTGTTTTCATACATTCAAATTTTCACTAATAACATCTGCAATTTCAACTCAATTTTATGAGTTTTCAGAGGGGATTAGTAAGCAAACCGAAGTGCAATGAACATATCACTGTAGGATATAAATATTGAAATTATTTTACCATTAAAGCACCAAGTTAAATATTAAATTATAGACATTTACATTTTTTATACTGTTCACTATATATTATATATATATATATATATATATATATATATATATATATATATATATATATATATATATATATATATATATATATATATATATATATATATATATATATATATATAGTATAGCATAACAGTTCCATACAGAAGAGTACAGTATATCATACATTATCACAACAAAATTGTATGATATACTATAGAACAGTGAGGTGCATGCTTCAAAACTGGTTTTGTTACAGACTCCAAATTTTACATTTAAATGGCAACAGTACACAAATTAACAAGAAAGTCCTAAAATTCACACAGAAATGCATTTATTTATATACACACACACACACACACACACGTATGTTTTTGTGAAAAGTGGGGACATCCCATAGGCGTGATGGTTTTTATACTGTAAAAACGGTATATTCTATGGCCCTACACCAACCCTACCCCTAACCCTCACAGGAAACTTTGTGCATTTTTACTTTCTCAAAAAAACTCATTCTGTATGATTTATAAGCATTTTGAAAAATGGGGACATGGGTTATGTCCTCATAAGTCACCCTCTCCTTGGAATACCTGTGTCATACCCATGTCATTATACAGAGTTGTGTCCTGATATGTCACAAAAACAAGAACACACACACACACACACACTCAAACACCCATACCTGGTTGACCAGCACATCTCCTATCCTGTTGATTATGAATCCGTCCGTTGCTTCCAGCTTTGCTTCCTTCTTCTTCTCCAGCAGAGCGCTGAAGAAGAACGAATGGAGTTCCAGGAGCTCGTCCAGCATGGGGAACATCTTCTCCACCGCCTGGACCTCCAGCTGGAGATCTCTCTGCAGGCCCTTACAGTACACATCAGACATGATCCGTAACGTCCGCAGGTGATGCATCTCCGTCTGGACCAGCTCTGGATTGATAAAGGAACAGGATGTTTAGATCCAGACATCTGCAAGTGCAGCAGTTTGCGCGCTTCTTGCTTTCAGAGCAATCAATGGAGATGTAGACTCCTTGAAAAGGAAGAGATTCCCATGTGTAAGTTGTCAACTACTTCTGAACTATTCTCTTCAACTGTAAACATCCACTTTGAATTAACTTAAGTTAGTTGTTACTTTTTACCTATTGTTGATCAGAGAAACTAAGAGCAACTATTAGCAAACAGCTTTAGGACTTCAAGTAATAAACTTATGGAAAAGTTAGAAAAATCTACTTGACAATAAAAATTGGCTGTGCTTTCAGCAAACATAATAAAATAAGATTAAGTACAAAAGAATTATAATCTATACTTGTGGATGATAGTTCAACAAGCTATCATACTGAAGTTAGTGAGTGTTAATGTTAATGTTGTACATTAGTGAAGTTATATTTTATTATTTTCACAGACCTTTCCTCAAATCAATTTAACTTTAACTTTTTTACATTTAGATTGTGGTCCATGCAACCTTTAAAATAGCGTTTATCTGACAAAACGGAAGTAAACATGAATAAACATTTAGGTCAAAACTTCCACATGCAAATAAAAACAAAAAAAAAACAATTGCAACAGTGTTACTTTGGTATCACTGATAAACTATTATAGTTTATTATTTAGATTTTTGTATTGACCTTTTTCTTTAAATTTAAAGTGTTCGTAATTTTTAGTTTTTTTATTGGTTATCGTTTCTTCAAAAGTTTAAGTTATTTTAGTACATAAAGTTAAACTAAATGAATGTGCTGCAATAAAATAAGTTTACGAGTTTTTTTTTTTTTTGTGGTTTTAGTTAAGTATTATAACCCTCTTTAGCATTTTGCATTACCATAATTTATTCAGAGTAAGTGAATAAAAACTCACAGAACAGCAAATGCTTATAAAGAAATGGAAATTGCATTAAATTCTACCATAGATGACATCTTGTCTCTTAATGACGTCCTTCTTGAGTTGCTTCAGATATTTCTTATCTACAGTAAGGCTCCAGGAATCGGCCTCCAGTTCTTTAACATCTGCTTCAAACTCTCCCATCAGCCGGCTGTCAACCATCTCAGTTCCTATTAGAGATACAACAATACAGTTAGCTCACGGTTCAATAAATATCTCAGTTTTTGGTTTGGTTCGCATGGCGTGGCACATCAGTGTGTGTTTTTTTGTTATTCTACGCTTTGGCGTCAGGAGCAGTAAGAGGTTAAATATTTATTTCTTAAAATTCCACTGCACACAATCTTAGGGTACTGTAAAATATACATAAAATAAATGGACGGTAGTAGGAATGCATGGTCAAAAAACAATTTCATTAATAGTGAAAGTGAGGAATGACAGGAAATAACTGAGTGGAAAAGAAAAGGATAAAAGACCATGAAGCCACAGCTCTGACAATTAATAACCTATACACTCTCCCCTGAAAGATCTCAGCTTGAAAGCTCTTTGAAGCTTTTGAGAGGGCAAGAAATTGTACCTGGTATTATACTGGGGGGAAATATGTCTGCTTACCTTCATCTAAAGACTCAGTGGACGCTGTAACCTTGTGGGGTTTGTGGAGAGAGTCTGTGGATTGAGACAGATACCGCATGCCTCTTAGAGGCATATCGTCAAACCTACAGGAAGAGGATGAGGTGGTGTGGTTATGACAGAAGGTCAGTAAGGTCAAGTGCCCTAAAGACAGATTCACTGAAGATTCTGTTCATTTGTATGTTGGGAATGGCTTACTACTGTACCACACTTCTTCTGCTAAGAATGCAGCACCCATGTTGTCTTTATGCACTGAACACCCATATAACCTACAGTATAACATTTGTCCAAATGTGTAGAATACTGGGGTAGAGCCCACAAAGGAAGAAGCTTCATTTGATCTGATTTTGTGTGTTTTTTTTTTAAGTCTACTTAGTGGCTTATTTTATTTAAGTTTCAACTCAAAAGTAGATCCAAAAATGCAATATTTGTACATACTGCTGAGAAGATACCAGTTATCTGTAAACATGCAACATGAGGTAATGGTCACACTTCAGTTTGGGGACCAATTCTCACTATTAAATAACTATAAACTATGTTTTTTCCTCAATAAACTCCTAGTTTCTTATTAATAGCTAGGAAGGTAGTTGTTAAGATTAGGTATTGGCTAGGAATACGAGATGTAGAATATGCTAATGCAGAACATGTGCTTTATTACTTCTAATAAACCGACAATATGCCAGTAATATGTATACTACTAAGAAACTGGTTCATAGTCAAAATTGATCCCCACACCGAGGTAATTTTAATTTATTATACTGTACAGTTTCATAGCCATCTTTTCATAATAGTTGGCAGGAAGCAGCATATTCTGTGCAGTGTTAATTTAGTATCATTATATACTATTATAGTATTTATTTAGATTTTGAATTAGCATTTATATTTATTTTTTTTGGAAATATTTTGATTCAGCTTTACCTTATTTTTATTTCCGTTTAGTTTGAGTAATTTTAGTTTGGTTTTACTTAAGTTTGGCTCAGTGGTAGAGCATTGTGTTAGCAGAGCAAAAGGTCATGGGTTCAATACCCAGGGGGAAAAAAATGTAGCCTGAATGCACTGTAAGTCACTTTGGATAAAAGCGTCTGCTAAGTACATAAATGTAAATTTTTCTTTTATTTTACTTTATATTAATCTATATTTAACTAGGTTTATTTCAGACAGAATGATTTTTCATAGTTGTAGTTTGAGATAACTATTACAAACATATACAGTAATTTCATTCTCAGTTAAAACATAGAATACTTGTTGGTATATGTGTTTAGGAACTAACATTGCAATGTTGTTGATGGACATGCTTTTCGAGAGGTTGCTGCCGTGGAAGGGCATAATACTGGTGGCTCGTCTGGACGGGGCAATCACCGAATGCTCCTCTGGAGAAAAGATAGCAGACCAGGGACGATCCCGCATTGTGGACGCTACACACACACACACACAAAAATAATAACTCACATGCAACATTAAGATCAGCTGCCATAAAAAAAATAAGACTATACAAAGAGAAACAAAAACAACAAACCCACATTTTGTTCGTAGAGTGACGGCAGGCATATTGGTGGACTCTGGTACAGCAAACTGTTGTTTACGAAACAGAAAAAAGGAAGATATTTTAAACAGAAGACAAGGCAAACACCTTTCTTGACATGTAACTGAAAGAATATGGTACATTTTAGAATAAAAAAAAAAAAAAACGTATTATACCTGCATTCTGCTTTTGGGACAAACTGGGATGTTTTCTCTACAACTCTTGTGAACTCTCACATTGCAATCTGCATAAACACACGTCAAAAGAACACATTAGGAAAGTACTCACTGCTTTGATAAAGATGCTATATTACAGCGTTGCAGTATAATATTTCAGTTTGCTACCCAAGCATAAACACAGCTTTTTCTCTTTGCAGAGACTTCATGTCCATAACCAAACACAAGGGACTGATGTAGCTGGAGGTCTATGTTTGTTATTTTGCTAATCTGGCTCATGGTCGAAGTGTTAAAGACAGTTGGGCTTATGCTTAGGAATTCCTTCCAGTAAGGAAACTCCACCAAGCACACAAATTAAACCCCACGAACATGACAACAAGAAACACACTTCTCTCTCTAAGAGCAAGAATCTAACCACAATGATCTTTAGATGCTTCCTGGAGAAAATACAGCATTAGTAAACACAACAACACTTTCAAACCCCATGAGAGAACTAATTATGTGTGATCGGAATTAATTAAACAGTATATTTTCTTTGTTTATTATTTCTTCTTAGCATAATTTTTTTTTAAATAATTGCCATTACTGTATGTTATATCATTTTTATTTATTTATTGTGTTATTTTTATATAGATCTACAGTATTGGTTGGTCTAGAAGGCTATGGACAGATGCTTAAATAAATTCATCGAGAACTTACGGGACATTTATACACCTAAATGTAAAAAAGCATCAAACAAACAAAGAGGAGGGAAAGGAATAAAACAATATAACAAAGACTTCCCCCTACATGAATACGTTTTTCTCTTCAGCAGCTCCATGAGGAAGTGAACAATGTTACCAAAACTGCTTCCTATTTTTAAGCAACGAGTCTTTTGAAATACATGACACATCAGTTCAGACATCTTTAAACCCCCTTAGCATTTCTATTCTGTATTCATACTGATAATCAAAAGATATTATATGTGTCCTGCACATACCATGCATGATTCTGCTATTTTTCCTATTTATCACTGCTTTGTCTGTACCCAAAATAAGCACTGTACAAATAAAGGTAATAAACGATTATACTACACAATATCTTTGCATGTGAAATCTAGTTTAAGGGAGTAAATAACTCAAACGGCGGTTAACACCAGAGGTGCAATGCCGAATGGCTTCTTACTTGTGCAGCTGACAGTATCTTTAGTGTTGAGGGTTTTGTTGCATTGCTGGCACAAAGCTGGATGCAGCAAGTTTGACGTGCTGAACACGTGTCCATTCACTGATTTCTTCTCTCTCTCTTTGGCCTCTCGGACTTTCTCCCGATTCTTTTCCTTTTCTTTTTCCTGTGCCAGAAAAGGAATAAGAAATATTACAATAGGCGACAGACTCGGTGCTTAAATATGCCAGGCACCGTAATGCCCATCAATAGCTACTTTAGTTTAAACCCATCAACTCAAACTGCTCATCGTTTTCTTTAATAGCATTTCTGCAAAGTAATTTACTGCACCACCCTGTCGTCACGTTCTTAAACAAGGTGCTTGTTTGCCATTACTAAACTTTACAGGACAACATTTTAAAGGATGAGCACCCCAGATCAGAGCTGATACGTATGCTAAACAAGAGAAGGACCTTTAGTTGGAAACCCTATTATCCACAGCTGCTCATTTGTGTAATATATTAAAAAAAGAAAAAAGAAAAAAAGGTGCGATGTCATTTCAAACTGAGTGCATTTTCATTGTGATTCAGACAGTTGTGCATAAACATCCTCTAAATTGTTGTCAAGTTCTCCTGTAACAAAGTTCAGCTTCCTGCTTATTAAAACAGGCCTCCAGTTAAGCAACTGTATAGAAACAACCATTTTTGGCAATAAGAAGCAAAAGTAACATACCATCTGGTTTATTCTAAACTTTAAATATTCATTTAAATTGCACACGGTTATAAATATGTATCTTTTTTTAAACAACCGTCAATAATGTGTCAGGTGTGGATGAAATGCACTGAAAAGACCATCGCTGTGACAAATAAACAGTGAGCGTGTCACTGTTAGGCAACTAAGGAGTTCAGAAAACGTGAACATCTAGAAGTGTGAACAGAAGATACACAACAAAAAGTCAACGGGACAAATCATAGCTCTCGTCAAAAAAAGCGATTGAGATTTGGCTTACCTCTTCTCCCTTCAAGGTCCTTATCTTCTGATAGCGGCCCTGCACCTCGCAAAACTTTCTATATAACATTACTGTAGGAGGCAGAGCCTTTGCAAGACTCTCTACCGAGACAACAAGTTCAGCATCACCTCAGATTCGGGAGGAAGTGACTCAACCCGAGCTGGGAGGTGCTGTGACTCTTACTTCCTTTTTTATTACACGGTCATTGCTGGTCTAAGAACGGCAACGTGCTGATGAAATCTGTACGTTTTGGTGTAAAAACACCCTTATGAAAACATTTCTAGCCGATAGACGAAAGCCTTTCAGGGTATAAATTAAATGTGTAAAGTATTAAATTGATTTGAATGCTTTATTTTACAAAGCACAAAATGTGTAAACGTGAAACTAGGCCAAAAATATCTTGACTTTTGGGAAGTTTAGAGTATTAATAGGAGGTCAATTCTGAAATGATATATGCAAAGTAGCCTAAAAATAAAAAATCTGTGCCTCTTCCCATTATGTCTCTGCAGTTTGTAAATAAGGTACTGGCCCTTTAAAATGCTAAAATGCTGAGCTAACATTAAAGAATGAAACATTACCGTGCCTTCTCTTCCTGTCTTATTTCCTCTAATGCTCAGAAAGAACCTGACAACATTTACTTCTTCATTCATTTTAGTACCATGGTAAATTCCTGTCTTACGTTGACTGACTTTGCATCCAATCATCAGTATGAATGAAAAACATGATCTAATCTACATTACTGGTATAAAGGAAGTAAACTGAAAAAACTTGACAACAAAAGTTGACATACTCTGGCCTTCTTGTACATTTTGTTCTTCAAGTAGCTGAACGTCCGGCTCACTTTGGTGGTATTTTTTTCAAAATCTCCTCTTAAAGGACCAGGTTCCTCCTCTGTGATGCTAAAAAAATAAAAAATCAAGATATAAATGAATACAATACTCTGTTTCCACAAATGCCTAAATGAAATGAGCCAAAATAGTCATGGGTGTCTGACCTGTATCCCATTGAGCTGGTGGCACTGGTGAATGACGTCATGCCTGTAAGTACACAATGGATTCAAATTAGCTTCGCCAACAACAAACAGCCTTCGTGCCCGGTGATAGAGCCTGATTTACGTACACATGCAAAATCATCTTTTTGCAGTAAGAGTTAGTGCTAGGTCAAGCAATTTAACCAGATTAAAAGAAAAAAAAAAAAATATATATATATATATATATATTTATTTATTTATTTCTATTTATACACACACACACTTTTTTGGGGAATCAATAAAAAATGCTGGGGAATTTCTCACAATAATATCTAAATATGATTGTAAATATAAAGGCAGGGGTAGTAAGATAGGGCTAGTTCAGAATATGACCATGTCCAAGGGTGATATAGCTAAATGTATCTCTCAATATTTTCACAATATTGATATACACTATTGATGATACTTTTACTTTGCCTGAATTTTTTTTTTTTTTTTTGCCACCTCATGAAAAGACATGATCTGCATACCTGAAACAGCTATTTTTGAAAAAGTACAAAGTTACGCAATATTGCCTAGTTTATATAGTCAGCATATTTTCTTTTTTCAAAACCAACATTAACGTTTTAATGAAAACTGAAACTGAGAATAAAATGTTGGTAATTAAATTTGTGTAAGTAGGCAATGTTTTCCAAGTCTTTTGTTAAGTCTTTGGTACTTTTAATTGTGATGATTTTGGCTAATATTTAACAAAAACCCACCAATTCACTCTCTCAACAAATTATAATACTTCATAAGACCAATAATAATAAAAAAAACATTTCAAGTGAATTGTTGGCCTTCTGGAAAGTATGTTAATTTACTGTACATGTTCTCAATACTTGGCAGGGGCTCCTTTTGCTTTAATTACTGCCTCAATTCAGCGTGGCATGGAGGTGATCAGTTTGTGGCACTGCTGAGGTGGTGAGAAGCCCAGGTTTCTTTGACAGTGGCCTTCAGCTCATCTTCATTGTTTGGTCTCTTGTTTCTCATTTTCCTCTTGACAATACCTCATAGATGCTCTCTGGGGTTCAGGTCTGGTGAGTTTGCTGGCCAGTCAAGCACACCAACACCATGGTCATTTAACCAACCTTTAGTGCCTTTGGCAGTGTGGGCAGGTGCCAAATCCTGCTGGAAAATGAAATCAGCATTTTGAAAAAGCTGGTCAGCAGAAGGAAGCATAAAGTGCTCCAAAATTTCTTGGTATATTGGTGCAGTGACTTTGGTTTCCAAAAAACACAGTGGACCAATACCAATAGATGACACTGCACCCCATATCATCAAAGACTGTGGGAACTTAACACTGGACTTCAAGCAACCTGGGCTATGATCTTCTTCACCCTTCCTTCAGACTCTAGGATCTTGGTTTCCAAATGAAATACAAAACTTGCTCTCATCTGGAAAAAGGACTTTGGACCACTGGGCAACAGTCCAGTTCTTCTTCTCCTTAGCCCAGGTGAGAAGCCTCTGATTTTGTTTGTGGTTCAGGAGTGGCTTAACAAGAGGAATACGACAACTGTAGCCAAATTCCTTGACACGTCTGTATGTCTTGACCCCAGCCTCAGTCCATTCCTTGTGAAGTTCACTCAAATTCTTGAATCGATTTTTCTTGACAATCCTCATAAGGCTGCGGTTCTCTCGGTTGGTTGTGCATCTTTTTGTTCCACACTTCTTCCTTCCAGTCAACTTTCTGTTAATATGCTTGGATACAGCACTCTGTGAACAGCCAGCTTCTTTGGCAATGATTTGATTGTCTTCTGGACATATGGCATGTCACAATATTCTAATTTGTTGAGAAAGTGAATTGGTTTTCATTAAATGTGAGCAAAAATCATCACTATTATAAGAACCAAAAGATTTAAACTACTTCAGTCTGTGTGCATCAAATTTTATACACGAGTTTCACAATTTGAGTAGAATTTCTGAAATAAATAAATTTTCCCACAACATTCTAATTTATTGAGATGCACCTGTATGATAGCACTCTTTTATATGGAGGATCATACTTTTAATTTATTAACTGAGTGTATATATATATATATATATATATATATATATATATATATATATATATATTTATTTATTTGAGGGACAGGTTTCGAGTGTGACTAAGATATTTCATCTATCTCTACATCTGCTGTGAATCACAGGACATCATCTAGGGATGAGATGCTGGAGGTCACTATACTGAAGATGCTATTATCCAGTTCTTACTGTAACTTACTTATGATGTCCTCCTCATCACTAGATGAAGAGGTGACAGCAAAGACACTTTTAGATTTGGGGAGGAGTGGTGAGAGCTTGAATTTAAATGAGATCTGCCTCTTTCGTCGAATTCTTCCTATCGTTGTGCGGCCGCATTGGGGATGGAAAAGTCAGAGCAAGTACTTATTAAACCATATGATTTAAGGGCTTGAGAAAGGGGTGGAGGACAACTAACACAAACCAGATGAGGAAAACAAATGATGTTATATTGATACCACCTGTTTGTGTACAACCTCTGAAACAAGGAATTAAGTAGAACAATCTGACACCAAAAGATGTTTCTAACTATAACTCAATCTCTAAAAGCCAGAAACTGAGAAAAGAAATGGAAATAAAGCAGCTTTACTTACCATCTATGTCCCGTTGGCTGATGGAAAGCATAGAGACTGATTTTTTGAGGGGGAGAGTCACAGATGGACCACTGTGTCTGAACTGATGATACTTCCTTGATTTCTGAAATCAAAAACTCAGATGCTCAGTGATAAAGTTACAGAAGTAAAAATGTCCTGAATGTGACCTAAATGTCCTGATTTGGAGAAAGTTACAGTAAGTAAAACAAGTAGCTCATGTCGTTTCATGCTGGCGTCAAGTAAACCTAAATGTCCTGATTTGGAGAAGATGGTTCTTCGATAGCTCACCTGACCAGCTGGTATGCTGCATTCTCCCAAATCAGACTCAGGACCTTCTTCTGTGAGAGACATCAGTGAGCCCCTCTCCTCACTTTCCTGCCTCTGAACCCCTCGCTGATGTGTGGATGGACCTCCGGACTGCGGTATCCAACGTTTGCCATCCTCAATCCCTGCTGCTAGACCCTCCAAACTATAACTGCAACAGAACACACCATAAAGAACCAAGTTAGACTAAGAAAGAAAAAAGAAAAAAAAATGATAAAAAAATGCATGAATAGAATTTAAAAAAGTAAAAACAATTTAAAATAGAACATAATACATAATAACAGTTAATTAAAAAAAATTAATTATAAAAAATAATTATAAATATGTAAAATAAAAGAAAAATAAAAGAAAGAAAGAAAGACTTTGAGAGTCGCCTTATTTAAAGTGATACAAAAGAAAGCAAAGCTGAGCGTGTGCGGAACATACTGTTTTGTACCTGTTGATCATCACGTCTGTCCCTCACAGATTTTTATATCACATCAAAATAAATATTTTGTTTACATGATTTCTTTTTCACCCAAAAAGGCATACACATGTCTTTTTTTTGTATACTACCAGCCAACAAGATGCAAAATATGCAAAGTGCATGTTGATTTTACACTAAACGCACCAAAGTAGCATCCAAAAATGATTCAGAACTTATTCATTTTACATTATAATGACTCTTATGCTGTAAGAAGTTTTTATCAAGTTAATTTAAAGAACCCATTTGGACATCTTCAAAAAGTGCATTATTGAAATGTAGTCGGTGGTTTTCAGACTATGAAACGTTCACAGATTTAAGCTATTTCTGTTCAATCTAGCACACCAAAATAGTGAATTTCAACAGAATGGCTGCTGTTAGTATGAGACACCAAGACTCAAAGCTCAAAAAAAGCTCAAAGCTGCACACAGAGTAGCACAATAGCAAACCAAGGCAAACTGAGAAGTGTTTTAGGATGCTAAATATATATGTGAACATACAGGTGGCTAGAATATTTCCAGCTGTATCGAGATAACAATTATTTTAAATCTCAAAATGGATAAATGGAATAGTAAAAAAACGAACAAAAAACAAACTACACTGAAAGTGAAAATGATGATTACGTCTTACTGATCTGACACTTAAACATAGATTTAATTGGTGTAAACTATTTTAGTCAAGTTAAATCAGGCATATTCAATATTTATTTAACATTTCGGTGCCACAATCTGAAGCAGGTTTGTTACAAACATCCGCTTACCTGACATTCAGAGCAGTTTCGAGTACAACAATATTAGTCATCACGTAACAACAAAAGAAGCTACAACAAAAACTACACCGCAAAAAGCCCCTCCTATGTATCTCTGAAGGAACACGTCTAACTTTCAAAAGCCATCATTTCTCTAAGCTTCGCCGAGGCTGACTGAAGCAGCACAGAATAAGGCCTAAACAAACGTTTCACTTTGCTCTGACAAACAGGTAATGCAAATGTTGATGCAAAAGCTCTTTGTGCAAGTCAGAGGGGTTGGCTCTTCGGTTGGATTTACAGGAAGCTTGCACACAACGCAGTCGTACACTTGCAGTACCTGATGAGCTCTCTAATTTCTTCCAGCTCTCGACAGGGTTCACTGGGGCACCAGCTCAGACTGGACAAAATATAGGGGGCGTCAGAGGGCACAAACCAGTTAGAGGAGTAGTAGAGCGGAAAAATGAAGATTTGTTCAGTTAACAGTTTGATGAAAGACACTGGGTTGATTATTACGCTCCTATAGATCACAACAGTAGGGTTCCAGAAGTTAAAATACTATTCATTTTCTCCATAAAATCTTCTTATTTTGGGGGGGAGGGGGGACAGATGGGGGGCAAAACATATATTAAAAAAATTTATGGGTTTAATTTCCATCGCCAGTATTGCAATTTATGCAATGCCAGCATGGAAATTATAATATAAAATCTATTTAATATAAATGAACGCGCACACACACACACACACACACATATATATGAATTAGTAAATAAACAATAAAAATGAATAAATACATTATTAAAAAATAAATTATGCATTATTTTATCAATAAATAATTAAAAAAGAATAGCTAAATAAAAAATTTAAATAGATAGATATATAGATAATATATCAAATATATTTAACAGAAAATAAAATGTAAAAACAAATATTTAATACATAAAAATGAATAAATTATAAACAAATAAAAAAATGATAAATGAATTATAAAATATACAAGTGATTTAAACAAACAAACAAACAAATACATGCATACATACTGGGTTTATTAACTGTGGGGGGGGGGGGGTATGGAGAAAATGAACAGTTTTTTTTTTATTTCAAAAACATACAAAAAATTGGGTTTCATTGTCAAATATTCATTACTGTGATGCATGGAAATGGGAATTTATATTGATTTCAGATACTAATGAAGATCTTGAAATAAAGATTATAAACGAAAATATGATACCTTCTTCTGTAAAACACAGGCTTTCTCTCTCCTGCACTTCGTACAGAACTGGAAATGAAAAGATGAGATGACATGAAAATATGAAAGATTAACCTACTTTGACTTCAAAGATCTGTATGATAAGAGTCTCTGAGAGGTAAAAGTGAAACTAGTAAAGTATGGAATTACTTCTCAAAAATGAGTGAACGCAAATGAAGAGCAAAGGGAAGAGCGAGGTGAGAAAAGGGTGTCACATGATGAGAAGTGTGAGCGATGTCATTCTCACAGCATGTCATGTTTAAGGTGCTAATGCATTAGCATTCAGTGCGTTCTGAGCGGGAGTTAATTCAGTGCGTTAAAATGTATTATAAGTGAAAATATTTCTTAAGCACAAAATCAGCATATCAGAATGATTTCTTAAGGCTCATGTGACTCTGAAAACCAAATATAGAGTTATGTAAATATGTAAACTTTTCAGTTGTGGTCTGTCTGTATATTAGGATCGCTAAGATTCGTCTTGCATTGCAACATTATGACAATTAAGCACATTACATTTTATGTGTCTTATTTCTTAACTACTGTAGAATTTTTATTATATCATTATAAATTAAAACCAATACAACAGATAATATTATGATGTTTAAATAAACCATTAAAAAACATGATATTTATCTTTTAAATAATATTTTATTTTAATTGACGTTCTGACGTACTCCGTTTTCACAGAGCTGAAAAATAATAAATGTTCCTAAGAACAAGCTTTAGCATCATCAACATCTCCTCGTGTACCTCAGAGGTGTCAAGTAACGAAGTACAAATACTTCGTTACTGTACTTAAGTAGAAATTTGGGGTATCTATACTTTACTTGAGTAATTATTTTTCAGCCGACTTTTTACTTCTACTCCTTACATTTTCACGCAAGTATCTGTACTTTCTACTCCTTACATTTTAAAAATAGCTTCGTTACTGCTATTTTATTTCGGCTTGTTTTCATTCTGGCTTGTCATAATTGAGAAAAAAAAATATCCAGATAAATCGCACAATCCGGATGGAGTGAATTTGATTGTGGTTGGATGAGAAGTATAAACATATACCATTCCGACACCCACCCTATTGGTCTGTAGGCGATCCATCCATCGCACCTGCACATGACACAAATCACATCACACTCCAGCAAGGACATAGCCGGTTTTGGGTTATTTTATCAAAAATTATATTTCTTAAAAGTAGGGTGGAACTGGCTTCCGATCGCCTCAGAGTCAGTCCCCTTAAATTTCATATGAAACCGGCGTCAGACCGCGGTCTCCTCTCTGTCTTTCAGCGCGCTCTGCAATCCGAGCTCAGTGATCAGCCGTGAAACAGTGATTCAATGCGAGCTCAAACAGAGACAGAGGACACAAGGTGTGTGTTTCTCGATAGATTGTTAGAATATCTGTATCCGTGCAGTTCTTTGTCATAAATACAGTTTACAAAAGGTCACGAGTGAGCAGTCGGTTTCTCATGATGAGAATCTCATCTAGTATAAAGTTTTCGCTTGTCACCGCGCGCTCATCACAGCCGTTTCCTCCAGCGAAAATCTAGCCCTTAACACATATGAACGAACGCATATTTTAATTACTCTTATTTAAATATACTTAATACACTACTGTGCAAAAGTCTTAGGCACGTTAGTATTTTCACTTAAAAGAATGGTGTTCGTCATGATGGTGTGTCAGTATAAAATATCAGTTTATATTTCCTAACATCCATTTTGCCGTCGTCAAACTGCTTGTGCATTCAAAATCGCACTAGATTATTATTAAAATTAATGGCAAACTGATTTTTCCTAAGGACACACTACAGCAAAATATATAAATAACTGACTTAAAACACTCTTTTTGGGGTGAAAATACTATATTTTCTTTTCCATAAAACTTTTGCACAGTACTGTATTTTAAAAACGACATTGTTGCTACTTAATAAAGAATGACCATACAGTAATTCACAGAACTGATTAAAGACAGTGACAGACAGCACTCATCTTAACTAAATATCAGAGTGAGTGACAGAGCTACAGTAGAAACATTATGTGTACTTTTGTATTAAATAATGACCCAGATTGTGAAATACATTTATTAGCCTTATTAAGGGAAGCACAACTTGGGAAATGAGAGCATCCAAGGTGAAAGTTATGGATTTATTTTAAATATTTATAATATTCTCTAATGTTATCCATAGTTTTTTTAGGTTATTTTTTTTTAAGTAGCGTTTAAGGCACCGTTTAGGCGCCGGTACCGTTTTAAAAGTATCAAAAAAGGCACTGGACCCTTCTTAAAAGTTATTATTTCTCACTGGCTCATTTACCAAATGGGCGCTTTCTCTTCATCCTCCACAAATTAAGCTGTAGCTAGTTCGGTAGCGAGACGTTTTAATAAATTATCGTTTGCGAATGACGACGCGATTGACAATTTTGTGATATAGGCTTTACCAACTTTGTAACCCCGAACACTGGACATAGCAGACATATGTACCGAATACAGGAAGCTATCGATCAAGAAGGTATCAGGATTATGAGTTATTTTTAGTTTTTGATTAACAATGTGGATTAATCATTAATTTTGACAGCACTATAATATTTATTGTATATAGACAACCATACAAGGGTAATTGTTACTAAGCCTGCACCAATGTTCTTGTCCATTGCCCTCGCAGATTCATGCAGCTAAGCTTGGATTTACATTCCATTAAAGCTTATTGATGACATGCCTCTAAAGTTTGACTTTTTGCACCATAACAATAGTTATTGGCAACTAGTCATCATATCTCTAGCTCTTTAATGTATTTGCATTGTACTAAAATGCGTTCATTTTCAGTGGGCATATATGCGGCTGAAAAAAGGTAGCCTAGCCCTAGTGCATCACAAATTTTTCAACATGAACATTTTAATATAACATTATAGTCATTATGGCCTTTAGAAATTTTTTTTTTTTTTTTTGAGAGGTGGGGTAGTGCACAATAGGCCCCTCTGGCACGGCCCAAGCTTTTGTTCTTAATGGCATTTTTTCTTACATTACTTTTACTTTTATACTTTAAGTAGTTTTTTAAACCAGTACTTTTACACTTTTACTTGAGTAACAAGCTTGAGTTGATACTTCAACTTCTACAAAAGTCTTTTTAAACCCTAGTATCTATACTTCTACTTGAGTAATGAATGCCAATACTTTTGACACCACTGGTGTACCTGCGCTGGTTCATTTCTTCTTCCCCTCCCTGGTTCTTCCCAGGACCCCAGCTGTGTCTGCGTAATGGAGAGAGGGAGCGTACGGTGGACCGGCAGAGAGAAGCAGGCAGTGGCACCTCCGTCAGCCTGTCTTTGGCCTCCTCTTCTGCCTCTCCTCCTTGCCGCACCTCCTCAGAGCTTTCGGCCGAGGAGCTGGGATGTCCCACGCTGGCCGTGTCGTCCGTGGAGGAGCAGGAGACGGACACCTCGCTCGTGCTGTCGCCTCCACCTACAGCCTCGTGCCCCTGAGCAACAAACACCAATCAGACACAAATTAACTAACAGACTTTGTTAAGACAGATGAAATTATTCAGCACAACAAAGCACTACTGTGCTATAAAACCTGGCTATGTCTCGTAAACAAAAAAATAATATTTAAAAAAAAAAAACTTAAAAAGCTCAAGCATTTGTTCTGCCAAAAATCCTACTGAGAGTATTTAACTAAGTACCATATTTTCCGGACTATAAGTCTCACTTTTTTTTTCATAGTTTGGCTGGTCCTGCGACTTATAATAAGATGCGACTTATTTATCAAAATTAATTTGACATGAACCAAGAGAAATTAACCAAGAGAAAACATTACCGTCTACCGCCACGAGAGGGCGCTCTATGCTGCTCAGTTCTCCTGTAGTCTAATCACAGGGCAGCATAGAGCGCCCTCTCGTTTTATATATTTCTATTTAGCTTTAATCAATTGTTTTTTATTCAGTTAATTTCAGATTTTGTCAACTTGTCAGTTTCCAAGGCAACATCTCTAATATTTGTAAAAGTTTGTTTTAAGTTTTCCATCTAAAATTTTGGCTTTGTTTTTGTTACATGGAATAAAGATGTATATATATTTCCCCTCCCTGGATCTTCTTTCTATTTACCTTTCATTTATTTTTATCTCAATTTTAGATATTTTAGTATATACTTTTTTAAAGTTTTTCTTAAAATTTTTATTATTAAATTATATTTTGTTTTATCATCTAATATATAGTGTGTGTGTCGGTGTGTATTTCTATTTAGCTTTAAATTATTTTTAATTAAGTTTTAGTGATATTAATTTTAGTATTTCAGTTAGTTGCAAAGGTAACATTTCTAATTTTCATTAAGTGTAGTTTTTTTAATCTAAAAATTATATTTTATCTTTTTTAGTTTTAGGTAACAATAACAAAACTAATCCTGACCTCATGACCTATTTTTGATTCACTTTTGAATTCTATATGAAATGTAATATTGAAGACTAAATTTTGAAGTTTGCATTGAGAACATTTCAAAATTGAACAGAGCAATAATATCATCGTATTATTAGCATTTTTTCTCCTTTTTATAGCTTTTTATTTATTTCCTCAAATGTATTCTATAAAACTGATTCACGTCTGAAGTATAGCTAAACTGTAAGAGTTTGTTTGCCTCAAACTTGTGTGCATCTCTCAGACTGCTGTCTGTCACTTTAAAGTGAAAAAAGTATGTCACTGAATCATCACCAGGGTGAAATGAGTCTGCTAGACCGACCAAGACGTCTACACACCAACACACACTCACAGACTCCTTATTTTCATCCATCCAGGCATCTTGTGACACACACAAACCGTATCCTATGTTCTCACACACCTAAACTTCAAGCAGTTGTGAGCCGCCTTGGTGTGAGGTTTTGATGAGTCTATTGCACCGAGCGCTGGAGAGACAAGGTGAAGAGGATTTGAGCTTCTGACACACATTGAGGTTTTTCGTCTGTGTTCTGGGGGGATGAAAGCCCTCTATTCATGCACCCCTGAAATAGCTTCTATTGAGCGTGTGTGTGAGGAAGCAGAGGGGGTGGTTTGTAAGTGTGTGTGCGAGTGTGCAAGAGGTTTAAAAAAGGGTTCTGGAGAACTTATAGACACGTGACCTAGTTATAAAAAAAAAAAAAAAAAACCTCTAGAGGTTTTTAACATTTAGGTGTCCTCAAAATCAACAAAAACCCTAGTGCTCACATGAACACACAAAATTACCAATTCTGCATTCATCACCGGATATGTATCATACTTCTGAATTTCTTTTCTGCATTAAGTGGTTATTAGCGTTTTTTTTGTAAAAGCAGGGCTTTTAGTCGGTGCAAGATGGGCCAGAGAAATGTTCAGAGAAAAAAAATAATACAATGAAATTAAATAAAAGTAAATTAAAATTAAATTGAAATATTTTATAGTATACATATCTCTTTATATTGCATTAAAATTTGTAACTCACTTTAAATCAAGGGGATCATCACATCTGGAGGTCCATGGCATGAAAACATTTTAAATCCCCTGTGATAAGCAATCGCTTTTACTGTTCCTCATGTTTCAAGTTAGGGACTTTTCAAAGCTGTTAAACCTCGGTATTAAACTTTTATACATGAGTCATCTTGCACACTTGTGCAGACACGAATGAAACCTCACATGTGTGCAGCTAGTTGTGCTCTATTCACTTTCAAAATAAGCAGTCCAATTGTTTTGCCCGCTGGAAAAATAAAATAAAATATAATAAAATAAACACTGAGAGAGACAATCAAGCCATATATAGGGACCAAAATACCAAAGACTTAAGCAGTAAGCAACCATATAACAAACAATGCACATTTCTTCCAAAAATGTAATGATTTTGCTCACCTTTCTGAAGATGTTTTCCTCTCCAGTGTCAGGACTGAGAAATCCATCTGTATCGCTTCCTGAGTCCCGAAACGTGACTGTTTCAGAGTTGCAAGTGTAAAACTCTGGATACTGCGAACTTTCTGCAACAAACACACACAGTTTCACATGATGACAGACAAATTTATAGCATTTACTATAAAAAGCAGCGTGCTAAAATAGCTTGTTTATCCAGATAAAGTCTATCATAAAAGTCTCCAAAGAAGTTCTCTTACTGAAGCCCAATGTCCTCTTAAACAAAACATGTGATGTCCTCTTCAGAACAGATCTTTGTACAACAGCACATGTGTTCACGACAGCAAAGTCTGACTATCTTGATAGAAGCATCTGAAGCGTCTCTCAATAACCATACCGCCGCGTGGGTAACAAAACCATTTCACGAGGGAGACAAAACCATCATGATAAACCTCAACAGATTCCATAACCTAGAAAAATACCGCCTGTTTCCCTCCCTCTCTCGCTTTCTTCTAGTCTTTTAAAGTGCAACACACTCACTGTCTAAGCGTTAAAGAGAGTGAGTGTGAAGGCTGGGATCAGATCTGTCATGAGGGTGTGAGCTTCATCAGCTGTCGCACAACACACAGGTGGCTCCATGTTTTGGGATGTGAAGGAGGGGACTCGCTGGGACCGCTACAGTTGCCCTTTCTCTACGCGTCTGCTCTCAATGCTAAAGTAAAAGCAAGCGTCATTACCTCAGCCGCAGATAAACAACTGACAACATAAACACACAGGTCATGACAGGCCCCTGAGAAAGATTCTGATTTTGAATTGATTTCTCATAATTTTTTTAATGCTAAATGCCTGAATGCAATGTAAGTTAAAATTAAAAATTAAAATTTATGCATTTAGCAGACGCTTTTATCCATAGCGATTTATAGTGCCTTCAGGCAAACATTTTTTACCTAACATGTGTTCCCTGGGAATCAAACCCACAACCTTTTGCGTTGCTAACGCAATTCTCTACCACTTAGCCACAGGAACTTACATAACAAAGTTGCTTTGGATAAAAGTGTCAGTTAAATGCATAAATGTTCATGTAAATGTAAAATACTTTTTTGCATGTTATTAAAAACAGAGGAGCAAAAAATAAAAAGAACAATATCTTGGCACGTAAAAAAAAAAAAAAAAAGTAAATTAAGTTTAAAATAGTCATATTTTTCAGCTGGTTTTAAAAACATTGTAATTTGATGAAACTGCAACCATGCAACTAGAATGTGATGTTCAAAATGGAACGCACCACAAAGAAATGCAATGCAATGCAATGCAATGAAATTAAAACATTTTGCTGCATAATAAAAAGGTTAAAAATGAATAGTAAATCAAAAAGAAAAAATTAAGCAATACAAATTAATTGAATAATTAAATACAAATATAATGGAACAATATGTTTAGCATGTTAATGAAAAAAATGTAAATAAAAAATATATGTATTTAAAAAAATATTTTTTGCATGGTTTTAAAACAGCACTGTGACAAACCTGAAACCATGCACCTATATTGCTACATTGTTAAATGTTTAAAAATGTTTGATGATTGCAAGGAAGTGATTAATAAATCTCAACCCACTTCCTGCATTTACAAACACGCATCAGTGATCAGTGATAAGTGATAAAAGTTGTGTGTTTAAGACAATCCATTCAGGGTAGTCTAACTGGAAAAAAGCAAGTTATGCCACTTATGTTCACAATTGGTGAAAAAAAAAAAACTATAGTACAAATACACTTTTCATTAAACAGGAAATCTCTCTTTTTAGCACTGCATCATGTTTGCGGCTTGAATGCATTCATGCATTTGAATGCATCTCTCTTTTTTATACCAGAAACTGTTGGTGTATTAAAAGGTGAACAGTCTTCAGAAAGGTTTCATGTAAAGATCAACAATGCCTTCATGCTCCTCTATACGAGCACGTGCCATTACTATCTTCTGTTCCTTGCGTACCACACAATTCATCATACTTCCTTAAGAACCTCACTACAAGAAAACAAGTTTTTCCTTTCTCTTTTGAAATTAAATGGTTCAGTCTGTGTAGACACACTCTCGTGTTTTTACAATGCAAAGTTTACGCCTTCCTGGAAAGCAAGCCAATCATAACTGAAGTCATTTACATATTGTCATTTACATATTTGTAGAAGTCTTAAAGGTACAAACATCAAAACAGCCCGTTTATTTCTAATGGTCAAAGAGAGGGTGGAAATGTTTTTATACAAGAAACTGTGGCTAACATTACAGCCTACACAGACAGCATCCTATGCGTCGAGGAACCTCATAAGCAGGCACACATGCCACACAAAACACTGCTCATCACATGAAGTGCATGAGCGACGTGACTCACAAATGAATCAGAGAGAAAATTACGTTAACATGTTTCCAAACCTACAACATATGCACAAAAAAGCACACAAATACATAAAAGCAGAATGATATAATTAGATTTTAATTAACTGTTTCAGACAATAGTTTGCTATCAAATTTTTGCAATAAGCTCCCATTAGTTAATGCATTAACTAAAATTTACTAAAAAATATCAATTTATTTACTGCACTGGTTATTAATCTGTTTACATATAAAAAATACTGTTTATTTTTACTTCATGTCAGTTCAGATACATTAAATATTATCAGGCACTATTATTGATTTTATGTAACTACAATTAGAAGTATTTTTCAATGTTTGTTTGTTAACTAGTTTAACTTATGTTAATAAATTATAATTGTAAAGTGTTATGAAAACTTTTTAGTACTGAATTAAACACACACTACCATTCAAAAACGTATAATGTATAATGAAAATACATTAAAAGCAGTAATATAACAAATATTATTATATTTTAAAATAACCATTTTCTATTGTAATGTATATATTTTAAAATACAATTTATTCCTGCTATGGCAAGGCTGAGCTTCCCATTACACCTACGTCACATGATCTTTCAGAAAACATTTTAATATGCTGATTTGCTGCTCAAGAATTTCAAGAACATTTCTTATTATCATCAAAGTTGAAAACGGTTGAGCTGCTTAATAATTGTGTGGACACCTTGCTACACTACCACTGAAAAGTCTGGGGTAGGATTTAAAAATGAATGCATTTTTTTACATTAATAATAATAATAATGAGTAATTATTAATAATTGAGCAGCAAATCAGCATATTAGAATGATTTCTGAAGGATCATGTGACACCGAAGACTGAAATAATGGCTGCTGAAATGGGTAAGCTTCAACTAGATAAATATAAGCATTAAATGACATAACCATCAACATGATATCAGGTCGTGGAAGTGTGATCTTACCTGTGGATAAGTTGTGTCTCTTCTGGGAAACACTGGAACACAGTGCGTCTTTGTCTCTGTGGATCTGGGGACAGAAAGAGGAAGATATGGTCTTACTCATGTGACTGTCTAGCTGGAAAAAAGTTGTTTAACATATTCAAAGCAAATATAAACATCAGACTGCATTCAAATTTGATGAGTTTTTTTCATTTTCTTTCACTGCTGAAAAGGTCAATGAAACCGTGGGTTTCTAGTGAATGCCTAGGCCACAGAAGCAGCAGCTTTGCTCACATACGCTCAGAGTCTGCAGCATATATGAGGTTAGAGCTCAGTCTGTGGTTTGTGGACCCCATAACAGCTGCATCTCACTCATCATAGACCACACACCACCTCGCACCGGCCCTGAGGGACCACAGCGGCTTCAGCAATCAGGATCCAATGCTGAGATGCTCCCCACAAGCCAGACATCCAAACAAACTACTGCTGGCTGGATTCAATCCAATGCATAGAAGAAACAATGGCTGCAATTATGCTGCACCTTATAAAACAGATAAACCTTATAAAACAGATAAAGCTCAAATAAGATAAGCTAAGTTTGAATATGTTGTAAAATAAAGCAATTAGCCATGAGAGGCTGTGCGCTACAGTGATTTCACTCCCTTAATCCATAGATAAGTTTAATTATTACCTATGAAATATTTTATTTCTATGTAAATAAATGAATACATGGAGTTATACATTATAGCAAATATTTTTTTTTTTTTTTTTTTTTGGAAAGAGGAAATTGTGGTAAAAAAAAAACATTTAATTAAAAATATAAATATTATTTTTTAGCAAATATAAAAACACATTAAAAAATGGTGGCCAACAGAAAAAAAAAATCCCTATTGTGTAATTTTAAAATAACAATTATGAAGAAAAATAAACAGTTCCTCCACCAAATATGGCTTTGAAAAAAAATATATATATATATATTATTAATTCTGCAAAGACACATTAAATGTATTAGTATATTGAAGAGACCGTAAAGACATGAAAAAAATATTTCTATTTCAAATAATCCTGTACCTTTTAACTTTCTATTGATCAAAGAATCCTGAAAAATGTATCACGGTTCCCTTTTTCCAACACTGATAAAAGTAAGAAATATTATATATATATATATATATATATATATATATATATATATATATATATATATATATATATATATATATATATATAAAAATAATGATTTCTGAAAGATCGTGTGACACTAAAGACTGGAGTAATGATGCTGGGGAAAAAAAGCAGGGAGTGTATTTTGCAATTCTTATTTTGTTTTAAACAAACCAGCAGACAAAGTAGTCCTAACACAGGTCACATATGGCTTGGTGCTAAAAAAAAAAAAAGTATTATACTAAAGAGGCCCAATAAATTTCATGCCTGCTTGCCTTCTCTATGTCAGCTTTTGATCTGAGGCACTAAAATATGAATAAATACAGGATATTGAAAATGTTTACACAGATCTCATGTTACGAACAGCAACCTGTACAAAGCACCCACAACAGAAAGCCTGTATTACAGCGATCTGCACCGCTGACGGTTATTCACTCGGCTGGAAAGCACACTGAAAAGCTCTTTTGCCTTTGTTATAACCCAGCTACAGGGTCGTTCAGGTGATGCAAGATCGGATGGGGGAGAAAGACGGCCAACAATAGATCCCTAGAGGGAGGGAATACAGGAGAAAAACGTCAAGAATGAGAAAAATGGCTTCTGATTTGACCCAAGAGCAGGGACTAATTATGTTCACACCCTCAAAAACCAAGTGGCCATGCACAGTTTTAAAGCAGTTAACAATGCACAACGCTCCACTGATGAGCACGTCCATGCCAGGGCTCTGACTAACCACTGTGTGCCTCTGGGAAGGCACTGCGTGTGGAGAACACTGTCCCAAACACAAGCCCTGCCTACAGACAGGCCAGAGAGCACAAACACACACTCTTTGGGTTTCTGTACAGCAGTTCCCATCAGAGTGACTGATGATATCACACATCCACTGCGGCTGAAACGCCAACAAAAGATGAAAAAGATTACAAATGAAAAGAGCTGTACTGTTTAGGCATAAGCGGCAGAACTCTAAAGAGACTTATAGCTGCCAGACCGTGAGCGAATAGGTTGAGGGTTTATTTAATTATAAAGTGTACGAGATGTTTTCATTCGATGAATGAATCCCTTCTTAGGCATTGTTCACACTAAAATCAGATCCATTTGTCCAGGGGAGTCAGAGACGGCACGTATAGAGATCACATGTGCGAGATGATTTTAGGAAATATATTAATAGTAAATTATGCACAAAACAATTACAATCCATTTGTGTCTGGTAGAGTTTTTTAATGGTTTTGAAAGAAGTCTCTTATGCTTAGAAAATGGTCCATTTCTCCTCGTGACTAAACAAAGGGTGCAAAAAACCACAAGGTGCCAAAAACGCCTCAGGCTCATTTATTGGTTTGACGTGCCCTGTTAAAAACTGGCTGACCAATGAGATTGGCACTTTTGTTCACGTGCCTGGAGCTGCTGAAGTTACAGTAAAACACAACTTGGTGGCGCTCAAGCACAAAGCGGTCTTGCCGAGCACACTTAATACCTAACAAAGAAGAGGAAGTAAGTAGACCAAGAAGATGCATCTTGGCAAGATGAATGTTGAACTGCTGGTCTCATTGGTGTCTGAACACAAAGGGTTTTACGAATAACGCAACAGCGACTACAAAAATCAATAAAAGGGAGTCGTTATGGAGAGGGATTGCAGATCAAATAGGATTCGATGTGTCCCGTGGTTTTTCTGTTTTTCAGTAAGTGCCATCTAATGTCAGGGAGTGAATTTGCACAATTTAATGTGATCTTCACAAAACACAAAAGACGCGTCGAAAAACACCGGCGATAAGCGTGCGATAATCATTCCGGTGTGTACGAGGCTTAATACTGTGAAATTTATTTACAATTTAACATAACGGTTTTCTATTTCAGTATACTTTATAATGTAATTTATTTCTGAATTTTCACTATCATTACTCCAGTATTCAATGTCAAATGATCTTTCAGAAATCATTCTAATATGACGATTTGAACTTGCTTATTATTATTCGTTAACCAAGAAACATTTTTTTCATTGTTTAATGAATGTAAAGTTCACAAGAACACAATTTATTTTAAGAATTTCTTGTAAAAGTGTAAAAGTCTTGCCACTTTTGCGCAATTTAATACATCCTTGTTCAACAGTGTTCGAGTTAGAGTGTTCGGTTGCATTTTAAAGTATTAAAAAAATAACTTTATCCATAATATATTAATACTGAGTCAATGTAAAAGTTTGACTGAGCAGGAGACCACAAACTGATAGGGCAAAAGGGTTCAGTTCTGCTCCAGAAACAAATAACTGAAATATGGCATATTTAACCTATCAATCGCATTCAGTATGTACAGTAACAGAGACTTTCTTTTGTTTCAAAAAGCAACTCCATGAATCAGCTTAAGGGGACTAAAAACCAAACCAGCTTGAATATAAAATAAACATTTGCATCTCTAACTGCCACTGAGCTATACGTACTGTATGCAAAAGAGACAGACATTTAAATATATAAACAAGATTGATATAAGAGGCATTTACACTTTTAAAGGGGGAAGTCATGGCCTAGTGGTTAGAGAGTTTGACTCCTAACCCTAGGCTTCTGGGAGTTTATTCATCAAGTACTCATTAATTTTAGTTTACTCAGTTCAAAATGCAATTAGCAAAATCACTGAATAAGTGTTACAACAAATGTGCTTGAATCAAACCATAATCCATCTAACCGTCCATCCATCTATCTATCTGTCTAAAAAAGAATGAAAAAAAAAAACTGCATGCTTACATGTCAACCACTATATATTGTGATGCTCTAAAGATGCTTCAAACCGCTCTCCATTACACAGGCCCAAACCCTGAAGTCTGTTTAGAGCCAAACATGGCCCAGTGTCCCATTCCAGAATCTGGCACCGCTGCCGTTCTCACTGCATATTTGTGGCGCTAGGGGAGAAACCAAAAAGGCCATGCCAGCAGACTCTGTCAAGCTCAGAGCATTCAGAAGTCTACCCAATAAAAACACATCTGGTTTGAAAAAGCACAGACCATGCGCTGGCTCTCGATGCATGCAGCGGGAATTAAAAAAAAAAAAAAAAGCTGTAATACAAAAGCAACTGCTTAAGGATAAAATGTATGGCATGATAAGACCACGTTAATCAGTTAGTGGGACATTTTGAATCTAATTTCTGTTCCTACAACACCATTTGTGTTTCCAAAACCTGCGTCTTCAAACTGTGCAAAGCTTCAAAATCTCTAGTTTGTGCTGATTGTAAAGATGGTGATTTTTTAGCTGCGGTACAGCGCTATGAAGTCACTTGGCCGACGGCCCGTCTCCATCATTCTCTCCAGGCTGAGAGCCAAAGGAAACCGTTAGGATTTGAGAAGCGGCTCCCAGACGGTCACCAAACTGAGCTGCCCCTTCCACTCACGCAGTTCCTGACCTCAACATGTAAGCGCAAACACACGCACACACTCATGCACAAACTCCATTTACAGTCAAAACATTGTATCTGAGCTTTCCCAGAGGCATTTCTCCAATCCAACAGCCATCCAGTCTTTAGGAGTCATTAAGCACGGAAGGCTAGAGAAATGCACTAGGATCACTTGCAAAACATTTTACTTTTGAAATACACTACAGTGCTATAGTTAGGGGTCAGAATGATTTTATTTGAAATAAGGATGCATTAAATTGATCAAAAGTAACACAAATACTATTTTAAATAAATGCTGTTCTTTTGAAATTTCTTTTTAACATAGAATCCTTGAAAAAAAATGATCAGTTTTTACAAAAAAATATTAAGCTGCAAAACTGTTTTTTTTTTCTTTTATAAGAATAAGAAATGTGTCTTGAGCAGCAAATCAGCATATTAAAATGATTTCTGAAGGATCATGTGACACTGAAGACTGGAGGAATGATGCTGAAAATACAGCTTTGCATTAGAGGAATAAATTCGATTTAAAGGATATTAAAACAGAAAACCGTTATTTAAATTGCAGTAATATTTAACAATATTTATTTTTATATCACGATATACTTGTATTTTTTATCAAATAAATCCAGCCTTGTTTAGAGACTTTTAAAAAAACATTTAATACATTTTACCTGAAATTTGAGTGAAAAACCATAATCGAAAAGAAAAGGGTGTGGGAGTTAATTTGATAAATCAAGAATTAATTTTATTGTAAAAAGTTGACTATGATAAAAGGTTGAAAAACAAAAGGGATTGATCAAACATTATTTTTTTTTACAAAAACTAGTACTTCTTTGGAATAATGTGCAATGATGAATCATTTACAATAAACCTATGAACTCTATTTATATTGGCTTCAAATACACTGAATCAACTGTACTGAATCAAATGACTCCGTGACTCTATGACCACAGGCATTCAAATTCAAAAGAGGAAATTGAGTCATGGACTGCCATGTGAGAGCCACTAAACAAATAGTTCAATAGTTTACTGAGAGCTTGGGGATTTAAGGTTTGGAAAGAAGTGACATCTGTGCTAATGACTGTTAAGACCGATCAAGCCACACATCTTCATTGTTTGATCAAACTGGCAGATCAACGCTTCAGTGTGTGTGTCTGTTGAACCACATTAAACAGCTGAAAACAAGTGTTCGGTCTGGCATGATGTGTTAATGGCAGAATGTCAAGCCAACAAAAGAACTATGAATCAACAAATAAGACATGAGAGAGTTCAGACACTCAGAAATAACAGCTGACTGCAAATGCACAGACATGGCTTACAGGAACAGACGCTTTCTATGAACATTAGCTTGGAAAATCATATAAGTTAGCAATACTTTCTGAAAATCAATTATAATAAGTACAGAGCCATACTTGAGTATATAGGAAAGATCATAAATGAGATATCAGTTGTGATCTGTTCTGAAACTCCTGAGGAGACCCATGTGAGATTACTGTATATATTTATTAATGTCTCAAACTGCGATTGATGGCAATGTCTGTAGTAAAATGTCAGAGATCTCATTTAGTCATTTAGCAGCACTTTTATCCAAAGCGTCTTACAAATGAGGAAAATGGAAGCAATCAATCAGTTTTATAATGATTTAGTAATTTGACAAAAATCCATTTCTGTACAAGCTTTGTGCCGTGAGACTAGTTTAAAACCTACAATTTATAGCATATATAGTCACAATGCTGCAGCATCGAATGTCAACCTTTCTTTTTACAGATCTTCTTACCTTGATTAAAACTACATCCACAGTTCTCTCTCCTTTGGAACAAAAACTATATCTCCGCTTGTATCGCTCGTACATCTTTCCAACACACGTAAGAAGAAACCGTGACACTGAACAAAGCTTATTTCCCACATGAGGTCCTGACAGGCACAATCTCCACGGCTCAAGCGTTTGGAAAAGTGAGACGCTCCTAATCTTTCACATCTGTGTGAGGACCGGCCCCTTTCCCTCGCTCATCCTCCACTCCCCTCTCTCTCTCTCTCTCTTACACACACACACACACACACTCGCATATGCAAACAGTCTCTTTTCCTCTTTCGTTGCGCCTGCCACCCCATCCCACCCCATTGACTCTTTTCCTGCACACGGGTCATTCCTGCAGTACTTTTAAATAGTCCAAAGTGTATGCGAATCATATTATTTGTGCACATTATTATGCGCATTATTAAGTGCACATGAATTTAAAATCATTTCTTTACTTTGGTATGAGCAGAAAATGTGTCATGCTGCACCTACTAAGATGAAAAACTGTCTAAAGAAAATTTCCATGGTTTCCCGTTTTTTGTTTTTTCTTCCTCCAATCAAAATGTTGTTTTTTTTTTAAAAAGGTTTCCTGAGAGTTTTTATTTTTATTTTAGCTATTTATAGTTAACATTAACACTAACTAAAACTAAAAGCAAAAAAAAAAAAAATAAAAAAAAAATAAAAAACATTTACATTGAAATGAAATATGAAGAGAAAAAAAAAAACAAGAAAAACATTTCTGATTTTCATTTGGTTTAAGATGAAGCACTAAATTAGCTAAAACTAAAAATGAAAAAAAAACAATGAATAAAAACTAAATAGAAATAAAAACCAATAACTAAAAAAAACAACAATTACTCATATTTAAATTAAAATTGCAATGAAAACAGAAATTGCAATGAAAACAGAAAATACATATGAAAAAAAACATCTAAAATATAATTAAATACTATATTAGTATATTAAAAAGAAGAAAAAACCCACATTGTTAAAAGGTTTTTCTTCTATGTCTTTAATATCCATATTCCCATGCTCTAAATGTTGTGTAACATCCCTGAATTCACAAAGCCAGGTCCTTGATTACATCATCCTCCAGGAAGTGACATCATTTGGGAGGGAAAGCAACAGCAATGCTAATATCTAATAAATATTAGAAATGGATTTGAGGAATTCTGTCATATTAGTTGGCTTATTTCAGTTTAACACGGGTACGTTAACTTTCACACAACAACGGCTAACTTAAGCTATTTTATTATTATTATTATTATTTTCCTGTTAAACGTCGTGCCATTGCGTAAATAACCAATTTCTAATTAGAGCATCTTAGCTTGTCCGGAGCACAATCACAAACATAGGAAACGAGGCTGAGCAACACTGACTAGTGATTTCTTCCATCTGCTCATGATGTCCAGAGGTCAAATAAGCAAAAAAAATAATAAAAAACGTGGCTTCGTGTGTTGCCAGGATGGGGCTGGTTATAATTTGCAGTAAAAGGCCTTCAGCACTTGTGGTTCACATAAAAGGGTAATCCCAGCCCCCCATTCCCCCAAACGGATGTAAAGAAGCCTGTGGATGAACAGCTGGCCCAGATGTCACGCCATTAAACTGTCAATGTCCAACAGGAGAATAGCTGATCTTGCCAAACTACAGCTCAAAACACTGTGCTGTGAATAATCATTTTGTAACCTGATACACCGTGCCTCCCAAAAAGTCAATTAACTGCATTTCGTCAATTGCTTCACATGTATGCATCTCTATCAGCTCTTTCTAGTGCTCCGATTTGAACTTTAAAAAAATAAACAAATCCACGTTGCTTCTGGACTTCACGCTAGAGCTGTAGTCAAGTCCGGCTTTGTCGAGTCCAAGTCAAGTCCAAGTCCAGGACTAGTCGAGACCGAGTCAAGACCGAGTCCAAAGAGGTTCGAGTCCAAGTCAAGTCCAAGTCCAAAAGTTTTGAGTCCAAGTCCAAGACCGAGTCCAAATGAGTGAAAAAAGGGTCCTATTCAAGACCACATACTTAACTACTGATAATGTTTGTGATGCGAGAGAAAGCATATCTCCTATTCTAAGAAAATCACTTTACATTATTATTTGTAATGATCAAAAAGCATGTGCAAAGTAACAACTCTGTAGGACATGGGTCTCCAAACTACATCCTGGATGGCCAATGTCCTGAAAAGTTTAGCTCCAACTGGCCTTAAAACACCTGGAAGATTAGTGTGTCTAGTAAGAGCTTGATTAGGTTCAAGTGTGTATAATTAGGGTTAAAGCTAACAGGGGCGTTAAACAAGATCCTGGGCCCTATGCATAGGCAGTCCTGATGGGCCCCCATGCCCCCCACCCATGAAAATATCCAGGTAAAATAAAATATATTTCAGATTCATACTTTTCAAGGGCCCTCTCTTCCTTTGGGGCCTTGCTAATGAGTACTGGTTTTACCCCCAGTCCGACCCTGGGAGCTAAACTTGGATAAACAAACAAAGTTTGGAACTGTAAGGTCAAATAATTTTTATGTACTTTATTTTTTGTTCACATTATATCTGTGGTCAAAAATGTATATGACTATGCCTAATTGGCACAGTGCACAGACACACGCAAAGCTCGGGATATGACAAATGCACGCAGCAAGGCTAGAATGGATACGTTTGGCTCTACTGGGCATGCGCACATAAATACAGCAATTTTTGTCATACTGTGCTAGTGTTTGCATAGACTAGTCGAGCACTGTCGGAAACAATCGACTACTCCAGCATGTATTAACCATAATGCATACAAAGTGTTTGCAAGTACGACGTGAATTTTAGAATTACAATATTGCGTGGAGCTGTTACTATATGACCTTATCTATGTTGCATGTAAAAATAAAATAGGCCTATGTAATGTAATAATTAGGGTTGTGCCTGAAGCCGAATACCTTATTCGGAATGGCACGGATAATGGCTTAAAAAACGAATAACGGACAAGGAATAATTCTGCCTGAATACGATCGGCTGAAGCTGACACAGTCTGGTGTTTGCTAGATAACAGGTGAGCCAGGGCATCAGCGCCAGAAGTGAATGAATGTAAACTTTATGAGTGAAAAGCGCACAAATCAAACACCGCATTGTTGTCGCCTCTCTGTGCATCTCTCAGAAATCAGAGCGTTGCAAGAGTAATTTTACCTATAATAATACATCATAGCTACACGTTATATTATTTGTATATATTTAAAAGGCAAATATTGAAAGCTTAGGCTACCATGATACGAATGAATGGAATAAGCACAGCGCGCTCACCAATCAAACAGCCGCGCTGCGCGTCTCAGTCTCTCAAAAACCAAATCAGTTCTCTCTCAAAAGTAGGCTAATAATCAACATAGATATGGATACATTGTCTACTTGTCCTACATGTTTGCATCTTTATGTTTTGCTGGTTTGCGCGGCACACACACATCTGTTTAGTGAAGTCGACTATACATTATAGACTCGCTCAAAGTGTTCTGCGTAATGAGAATGTGTGCATTGAATGGATTCAGTCGTGTTCAAATGATCACTATGACACGTTTGTCATGACATCTCTCTGCTTTCATGATAAATATTATTTTAGAAATTAATAATTAATTCAGTTTAACACGACATACTTGTTCAGTGATAACTACGAAAAAATATATAAAAAGTCATAACAGTCTTATCAAGTAACTGTAGGCTACGATGTTGTATCCGAATGCAGATAGGAAACAATTTGTGATTGTTACAGATACAAATACTGGCTGTTACATGAAAATGTAAATATGTAATGTCATATATAAAGTTTTTAAAATTTACATATTTATTTGTTGCATAAGGCTATACATTAATACGCGTTTATTGATAAAAAAAAGGCTATCTAGGTGTAGACGTAAATAAAACACAATCTAACAGGTAGAAAATTAAATTAGAAACATCTAAACATTTCAGATCGCAATAAGTGCACCACTGGTCATGCACATCCTTTCCCGGAACAATACTGAAAGCTAAGGCAAGATGGAGAAACAGATGATCATAGTTGTACAAGGATAGCCATTTTTTAAATGAATCTATTAGCAGAGCTACTGCAAGTGATTTTAAGTGTTGGAATTCCATTTATTCTTTGCTGAAACTTCTGCGTCATCATGGAGAGCGGGTCATGGTTGCCCAGCAACAGCAGACGCCACTGGAGCGCGAGCGCAGATTACAGAGTGCTTTGGAAATAAGGAGAGCGGCGCGCCTAGCGTTTTCCACACAGTTTCAGTCGCGACATCATGCAAATGTGGTTTTGTTTTGAAGGAGACATTTTTTATTTTATTTTTTTGCTGGACTCGGTCGAGACCAACTAGAAGACTTGGCGAGTCCAATGGCCAAGTCCGAGACAAGTCCGAGTGCAAATTCAACGAGTCCGAGACAAGTCCGAGACGACAGAAAAATGTCTCGAGTCCGGACTCGAGTCCAAGACCGGACTCGAGTACTACAGCCCTACTTCACGCCTCAACGCTACCACATCTAGTGTTTCTGTGAACCCAGACACACAAGCAACTTTTTTTTACCTTGAATAACAAGAGCACAATCACATTGTGTGTGCAAGCACTTTAGAGTAAACCAACAAAACTGAAACCAGAGCATATGGCTGCATATACAGTACCATTCAAAAGTGTGTGTTTAAGTCTCTAGTTCACCAAGGCTGCATTTATTTTATTTGATCAAAGAAATACAGTTAAATCAGTAATATTGTGAAATATTATTACAATTTAAAATAGCCATTTTCTATTTTGATATATTTGAAACTGTAATTTCTTCCTGTGATGCAAAGCTGAATTTTCAGCATCATTACTTCAGTGTCACATAATGATTTGCTACTCCGGAAACAATTCTTATTATAATCAGTGTTGAAAACAGTGGTGCTGCTTAAAATTTGTGTGTAAATACTTAATTTTGTGATTTTTTTTTATTTTATATAAAAATCTTTTTAACATTATAAATGTCTTTACCATCACTTTTGATAAATTTAATGCTCTATTGATGAATAAGATAGGAAAAGATAAAAACAATATGAACAGACTTTTGAACGGTAGTGTATTTCTTTTCTGTATTGTATTCTGCACTGGCTCCACATATCCAAAGATATTACTTCGGGATATTCAGATGTTTATAATAATTCTCAGATCTTTTCATAACTAGCAGGCCTAAAGATAAAAGGGAGGACCACATCTGTTATTGCTTATACATGTGCCCGACACCATAGGGAACCGAACGAAATGCTGCTGAGTAACAGGACGTTAAGTTATGTTGTTTCAGGGAAATATCGCCCCCATTTGGAGCTCGGTATTCAAAATTATTTACTTCAAAGCAACTGTAAATACTGATGAATGTTAGGATCTCACTGACAGAGATACTGGCAAAAAAGCACGAAGCTATTTCAGTTTAAAAAAAAGGTTTGAAATCAATTTAAGTGTCCTGTTGGGACAACTAAATAACTCTTTTAAACAAAAATGGCATGTGATTCTGAAAAACAGTGAAACCTAATAGTAAAAATCATCTATTAACATACATTAAAACAAAGTAGTAACAAAAACAGTATTAAAAAAATAATAATAATAAAATTAATAGTTGCTAACTATTATGGGATGTCATTAATGTCACAACATACACCCACAGCGTATTTCATAAGTCAAGTGTAGTAAATTAAATATAAAGTCTATAAACACTATATGTTTAGTACTTACCACTAGTGCATCATTTTTGTCCATGATATCCGGCCACATTGTCCTTTGAAAGTCCATCTGATCTTCCAAACGTGCATCCGACACTGTGACAGAACATTTCAAATTCATAAAATCAGTGAGATCTTAATGTTCAAAAAGGTAAAAGAAAAAAAAAAAACTGTATAAATTTGTTCGTGAAATTAAAGAAGAAAAAAAATTATTATTATTATTATTATTTTTATTATATATTATATATATTATATATTATATATTATATATTATTATTTTAATAACATTATTTGTAGTGCACTCAAGAATGGAATATACGAGTCATGATAAATGAACTAAAAACATGTCCTGCACTGCAAAAGCATCAACCAAACAGGCATATTTCTGGAAATAGTAAATCTGGCTATTTTAGTTTAGTTGCGTAACTCAGCAACGATAACAGTACTCTTTTAAAAACATGGGTGTACCAATGTACTTTTTCGGTCACTGTGAGAACGGAGAAAGTTCAGTTCAGGAAATGGACGCTGACCTCGTCTTGGAACTTCACTTTCCTGGACATCCCATAATGACATCACCTGTTGCTAAGTTACATTTTGTTATGTACATAAATCACGATGATATACACCCTGTTCGCTCAGGCATGTGTGTGTGTGTGTGTGTATGTGTGTGTGTGTGTCAGAGATGCACAGGCTGCTTTTAATCATTATGTTGGATCAGAAAAATATAATAACTTAATTTTGGTTGATCATTGAAGAGACTGTCACAAGAGACAATCAAACTGTATTGTTTCATCAGTGATGAAATTAAACAGGAATCTTGGTTTCTGATGGATTCATACTAAAAAAAAAAGTTTTTGAACCACTAAAACTGTAGGAGCTACAATAAATACTGCATACTGCATAATAATGCATATTGCAACTTTTATTCCAAAGTGACCTATGCAATTTACATCAAGCATACAAAACATGCACAAAAATGCACATATTTTAGATTTGTGTCTGATGACAGAGGTGCATGAGCCCACGTTTATCACTTCATCTCTCTAAATAAAGTTGTATAGCCTTGGCCTTTGTAATAAATGTTTATAAGGAATACCACTATAATTTATAATTGTCTATGCATTTTTCAAGATTTTGTTGTTGAGTGACTGAAATTAAAATACATATCAACAGTGTTTACAATGTTTGTTTACTGGCATTTCACATTATTGCAGAATAAAATCCTGTGATCCCGTGGATGTATCATTTCCGACACGCGCTGTACATGGTAGACCAATCACAACAGACTGGGCCATCTGGCCAATCAGAGCAGAGTAGGCTCACGGAAAGGAGGGGTTTAGAGAAACAGAATCTTAGAACACTTCGAACGAATCATTTGAGAATTGTTAAAAATAGAGGTTATATTAAATGCATATTTTGAGAAAACTAAAGTATTTTTTGACCTTGCATGCATGTAAACCTACTGTAGGAGATGCCCAAAAGAACATTAGAAGCCTTAAAAATTGCATAATAGGGGTACTTTAAAAATGCAATTTTGTTTTTTTTTCCAGAAAGCATGGTACATCATCGATATTTTAAAGTTCTACTGTTCCGCTCACCTTTCAGTAGGTCTTCTTCACCCATTTGCTGCACAGCCTCCTGCACTGCAGCTTCTGTTTCTTGAGACACAGGATCTAAGTTTGCTTGGGCTTGTTCAGGACATACAGAAGGAACTACAATGCCATCCTCATCCAGAGCATTTGGGACATGTATGGCACCATCTACATGGTCACTGAGGACTGAAGCACCAAACAGATCTTCTGCATTGACTGCCAGGCTTTCCTCATTGAATTTAAACTCATTTGACTTAAAGATACACTGATCTCCAGATTCATCTGTGTTTACAAAAACAACACCCGCATCCTCTTCTAAAAGGTCTATTTCTGCTGTGTCCTGCATGACCTCATTGTTTGAGGTCATATCCTGTCTGGGATCCTGAGAAGAGTCATCTCGGAGACTCACTTTCTCCATATCTGTAGGAATAGCTGAATCAAGAAATTCACAAACGGGTTTGTTGTTCTGGTTCCCTTGAACGTTCTCCGTCACCTCGCAGCCAGAACCTAAAGGAACTTCTAGATCTTCAGGTTCTAAGGTGTCCTCACTAGTTGCTGCGGAGGATCCAGGTTCTGGATTGAGCTCAGTTTGTAAGACGCTGGAAGAACTAAGTTCACTTCCTTCCACCACTACGTCTTCAGTTGAAAGAATTGGTTGTTCTACACACAGCAGCTCTTGAATTACTTCACGCAGGTGTAAAACGCTCTCATCTTCAGCAACTGAAATCCTTGAGGGTGTATCACTAAGTTCTTTGTTCTGTTGGTCTCCATCTGTTTCCATGTATGGCATTTCTAGACTCTCCTGAAACTCCTCATCAGCCTCTTCTTCTTCTTCATCAAAGGTTCCTGGAGGTTCAAGATCTCGTCTACCTTCCACACCACACGAGATCTTCTCACAATTGTCTCCCAAAAGTTTAAGGGTTCCTAGGTCACCAGTTGTTTCACAAATGCTTCGACAAGCATGCATTTCATTTTCCACCAAAATTTGGTGTGAGCTATCTAGAGGTGTATCTCCATCAGGATTCACATCCGGTGCTTCCTTGCTTTCTTCTCGCACCTCCTCTGATTCTGTGAGATCTCCGCATCCATCCTCTTCCTCAGCATCAGTCTCAGTGCCTAGAGAAGAAGATCCACCATCTGAGCTTTCTGGCGTGTCCAAAGACTGAATGATTCCCATATCTCCTTCCTCAACGGTGGGGCTACGTTCAGATAGCTCTTTCTCCTCCGAAAAGTTCTCCTCTACAGAGTTTTGCCCTTTTTCATGATTTTCCCCCAGTGCTTCACAGATTAAGTCGTCTGCCTTATCAGCTTCCTCTTTCTGTTCTCCGCAGGAAGAGGTTCTGTTGACTATGCACTCAGAACCACTCTGCAAACCATCACAACTATCTCCAACGTCACCGGTACTAACTACACCAGCAGTTGAACGCTCCTCTTGCTCTCTGCAATCAGTCTCACTGTTTTCACAAGCATACGCCCGGTGATCTTCGCTATTTCCATTGTGTAGGAGAGCCGGGGCAGTTTCACAGCTGAGCGAGGGAGCTCCGTCACCCTCCCTGTTTTGTGAGGGATCCAGCCGGTCATTACGTCCTTTGTTTTCTTCTGTGTTAAAAGAAGTGAACTCTCGTTCTCTTGTATCAAGGGAGTCGTGAGGTGCCTCTTCACAACAGCAATCCCTGGTCTCCAGGTCGTCATCACATTCTTGGGCAATGTGCGGAGAGTCTGAGCTCTGCTGAAAGGCAACTCCTCCCTGAACACAGAACAACAGCTTAGGGTTTTCTCTCCTTCATGCAATTCTCTAATTCTACAGTTATGCAACTGCAATGAATTGCAGATCTACAGCTGTTGGAGAAAAGTTATGGTGGAGGTTGCAATCTGTGGGATATTTCTTCCCTTTTGTAGACCGCAAAATAGTATGTATTCATTTAGAAAACATTTCTGATATCCAAAGCGACTTGCAACACTTATTCAATTAAATATATAAAATAACTTTTTACAATATATTATAGTATCACATAAACTACAGTTCAAAACTCAGTAGTATATTTTAAAGAAACTAATACTTTTATTCAGCAAGGCCACATTAAATTTATCAAAAGTGACAGTAAAAGACATTTATAAAGTTACAAGAGTATGAATTTCTTTAATCATCCAAGAATGATGACAAAACAGCTTTATGGCTTCTACTAAAATATTAAGCAAAAACATATTATAATATATATATTAAATAGTATATATTATATTATATACTATTTAATATTTTCAAGTAGAATTAATAAGAAATGTTTCTTAAGCGGCAAATCAGGATATTCAAATTATTTCTAAAGTATTGTGTGCCACAGATAACGGATTACGGAATAAACTGGAAAATAAAAACATTATTTCTCATCCCAATTACATCTTATTTGCATGTTGAAAATTAGCTTGGCATCAACATTACATATTAATAGGTTACAGGTATAATTATAAAACCATAAAAAAACAAAAAAAATGAATTCTACTTAAGTGTCACATTTATTGAAATGAAATGTATAATGCATATTTATATTTTTGCTATTGTTGTTTTATTTTCTTTAAAATATATGAATGTTGAAAAGAATAACCACTTTCTATTCTGTCATCTCAACTTTTTAGCAAATTATATATCATTTTAAATGAATTGATATTACAGATTCAACCACATGGTTGAAACTAAAGTTATCGTTTGTCTTTGTCAATATATTATTATTATTATTATTCTTATTAACACATGCTGTCCTTGTCGTGCTGAATAACTAAATCACACTCAAAAAAAAAAAAAAAAAAAAAAAAAAGTACAAAACCAAACAAACAGACAGAAACAGACCAAGTTGAACATCTAGAAAAGGGAGTTTCGCCAACACATCTCAGCAAACTGTCCTGACTCACCTTCCCTTGAAAATGGCAAAGCATCAGTCTGTGCAGTTCCAGGATGTCGGCCTGTATGTTGGGTGGTGTGCCGCCCGGCTCGGTGCCCAAAGACAGGGTGTAGGTGTTCAGAGAGGGGTGGTGCTGTACCACACAACTGCTCGAGGAAGAGTCCTGTCTGAGCGTCTTAACATCTGTATCCAAATCCTCCCTAAATCAAAACAAGCCATCAGATGAACAGGATATGCTCAAACTGTTCCATTTCAACTTTCAACAAAATAACACCCTGCTGTCATCAAGACACTCTACATAATTACAGTTCTTATAGATGTACTGCTTTGATTTATTTGCTCAAGAGGCAGTGGGGAATGATCGAAATATACAAATGGAGTAATTATGCAGCTCCATGCATATTTTCTATTCGTCCGCCAGCTCGAGAGCATTAATAATAAGAGGTAATGGTTCAAATCTGGGCCTAGAGTGTTGACTAATGCAGGGTGGAGTGATTTTTGTAACAGGAAAGCAACTGTCACTGTTTTCTGAAGCAGCACGCAGCAGATGAAAGAACAATAAGCGATCAGAACATTTAAATGTCTCAACAATGAGATTCCACGGAGAGCTAATGGAAACTTCCTATTTCTCTGATGTTTCTTGTGTGGGAATAAAAAAGCTTAAAAAATCTTTAAAAATTACAATAGTTGGTGAACTTAAAAAACTGTAAGTATCAGACAGCTTTATTGTCAACAAACCATAGCAGAAAAAAAAAAAAACATGTTAAGCTTCATAAACGGTTTACTCGTGTTTTGGACTATTTAACCTAATGCAAAGATAATGATCTATATTTAAAAGCAGACTGGTGGCCCATAGAGTGACAACTGACTTCCTGCCTCTCCATCATGACAGATTTATGCTGTGTTTATTTAAATACGATGCTGTGTATGCACAGTAAGTGCATCACTCACAGGCTGAAGAGCTCCACCAGAGCTGCATATCCTCGACTCTGGGCGATGACCACCGGTGTGGCGCCCTGTTTGTTACACAGGTTGAGGGCCTCTCGGGCCCCTGGCTGCTTGAGGAGAAAACTGGCCACTCTGAGGAGCCCGCGGCAGGCTGCAAAGTGAAGGAGGGTCTCTTGAGGTTCCCGTCCTGAAAGGGACAAAAACAGAGGGATGTAAACCAATGTCTGTCTGACCTAGTCTTTTGGCCTAATTTACAAGTACTAGCATTTTATTTAATTGCAAATAAAAAATAGTCTATGACATGAATCATACAAACTATGTTTATCATGTTTTTTTAAAGTATTTATCCTCCTATTAGCTAGATTTATTTGATCAACAATACAGTAAGAAACAGGAATATCTTGAAATATTATTACAATTTAAAAATGACTTTTTTGATATATTTTAGACATATGTCCTGCTTAATATTTTTGTGGAAACTGCTACATTTTTCAGGATTCTTTGATGAACAAAGTTAAGAAGAGCGTTTTATTTAAAATGGAAATCTTTTGTAACATTATAAATATCTTTACTGTCATTATTAATCATTTTAATGCATCCTTCATAAAAGTATGAATTTCTTTTTTAAATAAAATCTTTACTGACCCGACAGTTTTGAATGGTAGTGCGTATACAGTATATTTCTATATGAAGAATGTTTTTGCATTGCATAACAAAATATCATGTGCTATTTGTTTTAAAAAAATTAAAAAATAAAAGAGCACAAGCACAATTTTCAAGCATAATAATCCATTAAAAAAAGTTTGTTAGGACAAGGACATAGTACTGTGATTCAGCAGAGAAGAACAAAGCCACAAATTATGTCAATTTATTAAACAGATTTGCCACCTGTAATTAACATCACATTGTAACTGACCCGTAAACTGTCACGTGACCTCATTTAGGGACGTTTATTTGGCTGCAGATATGTGCTGTAGAATAAAATCAAGTACATTCTCTTCTAAATTTGTAATGATATAAAAAAAAAAGAATGAAAAAAAATTGAAAAGAGATTTCCACAAAAGTATTATTAACCCTCTAAAATTGTGCAGTTTGTATTTTTAATTTATAATAGATAACATTTTAAATTAAATTTGGCTGTAAATTTTATTTTTCATTTGATTTATTTTATGGAATAAAATAACATTATGGAATGTTAGAAATGGAACGTTAGAAATCAATCAATCAAGTGTGATCTTGATGATCTACTAATGCTATAACGCCCCCTAAAGGATCAACGCATCTTAACTTCTGCTGAGACAATCCTCCAGTTTGATAATAAATATATGACAAAGTCCTATTGGATGATGTAAACAGATCTTAAACATCTCAACCATTAAGCCAAACAGAAAACTTTAAAATAAAACATTAAAAGTAGATGTACTTAACTTCTGAAATCAAATGGACCACATTCAAAACCGGAACAGATGTAAAGAGTTGCCATTTTTCCATTTTATATGAAATAAACAGCCATCAGACCTCCACATGCACTTTTCCTTGTCATGATCATTTAAGCTACAAAATTATGCTGGTTTAAGTTCTTGTGATTAATAGTCACAACTAATTAAATTAAAACATTATTAGAACATGAATACTTTCTTTAGTCTAAAACCCTTTCTGTAAAAACCTTTGACTCTAATAAAACAAAATGAAACAAGAATCTTAAATCTGGCTTTATCCAATGCTCAGATTTCTGTTGCAGAAATGTATGTAAATTAGTGCATATTTAATTACATAATTTCCATAGTTAAACAGAAAACCTTTTTCCAAAAACAAGTTTGTAATTCTTAACAGATAATAATTAACTGGGGAAATTTTCACCTGGGATGTCTTGCCTTAAAGAACAAATACAGAAGACAATTACAGTCACACATGGTGTAACGGACGATTACTTGAACCTTTTGATTACCAGCCCAGATCTAAGCACTAGCCACCACCAAGCCGTACTCACGTTTGTTATTACTCAATAGGCTCCAGCCAGGGGGCAGCGTGATATGTTTGAGGGCCAGGGACAGATTCTGGTCCAGCTTTTCACACTCCTGCAGTGGGATCTGATGCTCGTCCAGTAGCAGAGCCTCTTCCAGTAGGTTTGTCTGCCCCACCGTGCTCACCAGGAACTGGGCCATGTCGTAGGCCAGGTCCTGTACGAAGTGCATGCGCTCGGTAGCCAGAGTATGAATGTTACCATCTGGTCCCATTGAGCACAGGGTGACCAGCACCCGCTCACAGCAGTTGTGAGCTGTACAGAGAAGAAAGGTTCATGACAGTCAAACACATCCAGTACAATAAATAATGTTGAAATGAAATGAAATAGGTCAACCTCCAGGGAAAAAAAGGACAAACTTATATTTACTGTAAAAGCATTATGTTATGTGCATAGTACAACTCTCTATAGTTAGTTACTCAAATAGCATTCATAGTAATATACATACATTCAAAGAATGCTTAAAATCTACTGCATATAACGCTATGCAAAATTACTGCTTTTGTAATGCACATGACTTTGTAACCCATCAGCCACGTGACAAAACTGTAAAAAGTCAAAAAAATTATGTAATTTATATTTCCAGGAAAAAAAAATAAAAAATTCTGCAATGTCCCAATAACACACTTTATAACAGTCATGCAAGAACAGGACACCGGTTTTAGAAACATCATTACTCCATAATGTTACATATTTCAGATCATCTTAATCTTAAATAAGAAATAATACAGAGTAGGACCCCAAATTTTATCCAGAAAGTGATGCTTTAATGTTACTGGTTTACTATAATTTGTCCCTGACCCAGTACTGTAAATTATTACATTTACATTTTTGTTGTTGTTGTTGTTGTTGTTATAATAATCACTGACATCCAAGATGTTGATGAATTTGTTTCTTCTTCTTGACAGATTTGGATAAATGTATGTATTGTTACATCACCTGCTCACCAGTGGATCCTCTGCAGTGAATGGGTGCCGTCAGAATTAGAGTCTAAACAGCTGATAAAAACATCACAAAAATCCCCTCCAGTTCATCAGTTATCATCTTGTGAAAAAACTGAATGTTTATAAGAAACAAATCCCTCATTAGGGCATTTTTGACCATTGCTGCTGGATAAAATATGAGTCCTCATACTGCTGCAAAAGAAGCAAAAACAGTCAAAATGGCTCTAAACAAATATTTTAGTGGATTTTTTTTACTTTTTCAGGGAAGTATTATTATGGATTATGAACATGTATTTTGGCCAAACAGCTTTTCACTCCACAGGTGTGAATTGATGGAGTGGTGTGAATTACGGTGATGTTTTTTTTTTTAGCTATTTGGACTCTCTGACAGCACCCATTCACTGCAGAGGATCCTTTGGTGAGCAAGTGATATAATGCTACATTTCTGATGAAGAAACAAACTCTTCCACATCTTGGATGGCCCGAGAGTAAGAAAAACTGCAACAAATTTTCCTAGTATATTTAAATAGAAGGTCAATTTTCCCATTGACTTCAATGCTAACTCTATATACAAACAAGAAGCAAACACAGCCTCTCCCTGTAATCTCCCTCCATCAGCGGATCATCCCCTTCACTGACTGCTGAGGCATCTGACACTGAACATAATGACTGAAACACAAGCATCGCCATTCATTCAAGCTGACCGAACATCTCCATAGAGAACAGGTTCGCTTCAGTGACCAAACAGCCCTAAATAAACGCACATATCATTCAGACGATGAGATAAGAAAAGACCAATGCTGTATAGATATGCCTAAAAAATATACCACAATCAGTTTCTCCACTGAACTCTCTCTATGGGACTGAGCTACACCGTGTTCAGTGTGACTCAATCCACCCGAGTCCTTAATAGGATCACCAAGCAAACGTGTGTTGACAGGACCAAGTGCTGCCACCTTTATCTGTCCGCAGTGAGGACTTACATGAGGGTTAATTCATATAACACTATTTTTCTTTAAACTTAAAACTCAGATTATGTATATGTGCATGAGCAAAATTAAAATTAGTCAACTATGGAGAATGCAAATTTCTTTCATTTCTTATTTTTACATGCAGTTTATTTTTAATCTTTGTAGTGCTATTGAATACCTAGAGCACCAAATCACAATTTTACAACAAACTTTATATTAAGACTTTTTTTTTTTTTTTTTTTTTTTTTTGCCAGCCGGACCTATTTGACCTAAAATATTTCATGTCCTGAGAATGTCACAGGACATGCAGGTAAATGTCACATGACATAGCTTTTAGTAAATGTTTTAAAGGGACACTCCGCAACAAAACGGAAATGTTGTCATTAATCACTTACCCCTATGTTGTTCCAAACACGTAAAAGCTTAGTTACTCTTCAGAACACAATTTAAGATATTTTGGATGAAAACCGAGAGGCTTGTGACTGTCTCATAGACTGCCAAGTAAATGACATGGTCACGGTCCAGAAAAGTATTAAAAGCATCATCAGAATAGTCCATCTGCCATCAGTGGTTCAACCGTGACGTTATGAAGCGACAAGACTACTGTTTGTAAGCGAAGAATGCAAAAATAACGAATGAAGTCGTTATTTTTGTTTTCTTCACTTCATAACGTTACGGTTGAACCACTAATGGCAGATGAACTATTCTGACGATGCTTTTCATATTTTTCTGGACCTTGACAATGTAACTTACATGGCAGTCTATGGGACAGTCTCAACTCTCAAACCTCTAGGTTTTAATCCTAAATATCTCAAATTGTCTCCCGAAGACGAACGAAGATTTAACGGGTTTGGAATGACATAAACCCAGTTTTGGGAGATGTGTGTAACAAAAAACTTTTTTTCCAGCAGAAAAAAGGCTGAGAGGTCACAGTTGGGATGTAGTTAGCTATAACATCACAGATCTAAGGGCCCGATTTTATGCTCACCTGGACACACAGCCTGAAGGGTGGCATGGTTGACCTTCAGTGTGCTGGTAAGATGTCTCTGAGCAGAGCCAGTGAACAACAGGAAGAACTGCACCTCCCCCTGTTCTCCTTCACCGAGCGCCTCATCACACAGCTGAACTGTTAGAACACACTCGCCCTGATACAGTAAAAGAGAGAAGCATCAAACACCAAGTAATGTGTTTATGAATAAGGATTTTAGGGCAAAAATCACAAACAAAATCTCAAAATGATCCAAGCCTCCACCTGTCCCAAAACCTTTTGATTAAATGATGTGTTCATATTCTGCACTTTCAGCAAACTTGATCACTAAACTACCATTTGAAAACACAAAGAATACAGTTCTACATTATTTATTAGACGCAAGCACTTGATGATTGTGAATGGTTTGCAAAAAGTTTACTATCCTTGCTTCTAAATGGAACCTTTCATACATGTTTAACCCTTGAACTCAAAAGAGCCAAAACTGAAGTTGTGGTTACAACAGGATATCACACTCGTGTCGGTCTGCACAGATTAGCACAGATAGCAATGTGAATTTAACAGCACACGCCCCTGATGTTCTAGATGAGAAGCTTCTCTCCTGCTGTCACACTTTCACGAATGAACACACGGTGGGGGGGGGGGGGAAACAACAACAATATAATTCATATTCAAACAACCCGCTCAGAGGCCGATGGAACCACCATTGCAGAATTTAGGAAATCTAAGTTATCTAAATTATTTCAGGAGAGGAAAGACGTCTTTGGGGATATAGACACAAAAAGGAGTGTCACACATACTTCTGTGCTCAAAACCGACCTAATCCATCCTCTATCACTTATCACCATTGTATTCATTTATCCCAGCCCTTTGGATAATCTAATATCAGTTGATTACAGATGTTAACACAAAGATAAGTCTCTTTGAACCCTCATCAGATTTCAAAGCAGTGGAGGGAAAATCCCTTCTCTTTGTTGACTGTACTTCGTACGTTGGATGAGCTTCTTGTGATAGAAACATTATACCACTCATACATCCATACAGTCATATTCCCCTTCGGGTCTAGATTAGCCGTATTCCCTAGGAAGCATTCAATCAGGGGTCACTGCTATCCTGAATGAGAATTTGATTGATGCTTCAAGATCTGTGTTGAAGACGACTGAAAGGATAGCTGACTTTGAGTAGACTGGTGAAGATAGACTTTTTTTTGGAATAGGATCTGATTATATTATTGCAGATAATGTATGTGGAGAAATTTCTTTCTAATTCAGCTTCTTGAGCACAGACAACTATAAGACAGACATGTGTTAGTTGATCTGTTTGATCTATTTGTTTGACCATCTTGAACATCCTGACTCAGCATGATCAAGCAAGGAATTCAAAAGAAAAACACAATAACCATATCAATAGCAATATTGAGAAGAAAAGTAAGAGAAGTCTTGTTTTCAGGAAACATATATTGAATTGAGTAGGGCTGGACGATATGGCCAAAATTTATATCACAATATATTATTTCGGTCGTTACGATATAATTCTGATATCGATATGTATTTTTTTAAAAAGCCTAGTAAAAACCAAGAACGCCCCACAACAGATGTCTGTGCTGTGCATACAAATTTATCAAAAATGTATTTGCCAAATCTATGAAACATCATTTAAATTTGTATAATATTTTAGAAAAAAATCAGCGAAAATAAGTTTATGTTCAGCTTTTTTTTTATTTAGGCTTTATACAAAAAATAAATGTGAAATCACTGTCAAATAATCATCTCACTCACCTAATTAATATTAATATCTTTAACAAACTATATACACTACCAGTGAAAAGTTTTTGAACAAAATATATTTTTTAATTATCTTCTGCTCACAAAGCCTGTATTTATTTTATCAAAAAAAAAAAAAAAAACAGCAAGATAAGTAACATTTAGAAATGTTATTACTAATAAAAATAACTGTTTTATATTTTCAAATGATTTAAAATTTAATTTATTTATGTGATTTCAAAGCTATATTTTTTGCATCATAACTCCAGTCACACGATCCTTCAGAAATAATTATTTTATTTTTGCTGCGCAAAAATATTTTATTATGTTGAAAACAGCAGAGAATATTTTTTTCCGGTTTCTTTGATGAATAGAAAGTTAAGAAGAACAGCATTTATCTGAAATGGAAATTGTAACATTATAAATGTCTTTATCGTTACTTTTGATCAATCAAATTTTGAGCATCCTTGCTAAATAAAAAATTCTATAATTTCTTTAAAAAAGAAAAAAAGAAAGAAAAAAAAGAAATCATATGGACTCAAAGCTTTTGAATGGATTAGTGTATAATTTTACAAAAGCTTTATATTTCAGATAAATGCTAATCTTTGGATCTTTATATTCAAAGAATCCTGAAAAAAAATGTACTCAACTCTTTTAAATATTGGTAATCAGCAAATCAGTATATTGGAATGATTTCTGGTTTGTGTGACACTAGAGACTGGAGTAATGATGCTGAAACTTCAGCTTTGATCTCAGGAATAAACTACATTTGAAAATAAAAAATATTTTAAATAGTAAAAAAATTTGTATTTTTTTTTACAAGCAAACTGGCCGATTCCGATACCAATTTTTTTCTCTTTAAGCAACAAACAAGAAGGAAAGTATGCATAAACAAAATGTTTATTTGGTATTTAATAGGCCAAACTGGCTTTTGTGTATTTTAATCAAAAACTGACCAGTTTTTGATTAAAATACACAAGCGGAAGAACTAGCGGTTTGTTTCTCCAGTAATGTCTGTAATCAAAGCAGCTCTGCTTATGGACGATTCTATATCAGATTAAATGAAAATACCAAACTTTTCTGAAGATAGACGGATACCTTCAGATATACATTCATATAAAACACCCGCAACGTGTTTTGATTTTGAAACGTGCAGTTTTAATGTTTATTCAACAAAGTCAAATGCCACAAATAAATCAATGTATGGAAAATACTCGTAATGTATATCGAGAATGTATCGGAAATATGTTTAAAAATCACAATAATCCCTAATCGTTTATATGAGATGAAGATCTAGTGTATGTGAGAATATATGAGAGAGCCTTGGTGACATTGTAGATGTGTGAGCTCTACTATCCCTCCAAGTTTCAAGTCTCTACAGCTTAAATTTTGCTCTGCCCGATCAGTTTTACTTAGAGAATGCTGATCCTTGGCCATTCTAACAATAACAATCAGGTTTATGCGCTACAGACTTGATCCCCTAAAAATCCCAAATATCGGCCTATATATTGACCTGGTTGATTGGTCATCCACTGGCGCAGTCAATGGACAACAATTAAACTTTCTAGTATGATCACATTTGCTGAAATTGCAGCTACCTAACACTTAGCCTCGTTTGAAATTACTCACACACATGCTAATGTCTAATTGTGTTTGCATGAAACAAAACTGCATCTCCATCTGAAATAGATTTAACTGAGCAAATAAAGAGGAATGCAAACTAAGCATGAAGTATACTTACATATAATGGGGCTTGACAAGGACTAAGTTTCATGACTCTGGACACTGAAAAGAAAAAAAAGCAGTATGAAGTCAGTGCAAACAAAGCCGTACATCATCAAATCAACCAGAATACTGATGCCGTTTGCAGCCTAATTATAAAAAGAGGTTTATGATTTAAAATAAGTTTGAGCATGAAAATACCCTGAACAAATGTGGAATGAATTCAAATTAGTACCTCTACTGACAATATAACAGCTGTTTGATAAATGGCACTTCAGGCCTAAAAGATATTCACAAGTGTGACTCACACCTTCAGTCTCGGTGAGTGCAAGACATGCTAAAATACAATGCTGACTCACAGGCCTGTAATTACCAGAAAAGCGATCTCAAGAAACATGTCAAGATGATGTCCTGGTCATATTTCAAAGCAATAATCAAAAGAAAGAGACAGACAGGGCCATTCTTGGAGGGGTGCAACTGACGCGGCCTCAAGGGGAACTAAATGAGGGGGATGTTTTTATGCTGTTTACCCTTATAGAACAAAAATTCTTAAACAACCAATCTGACATGCAATCCATCAGCCAGCCACTCTTTCATTGGTTAAAACAGCGCTGCTATATTTAAGGTGAAAGGTGAAAGGATAAACAGACAGCTCTAATAATACCCATCCTAATCCTCTTCTCTTGTACTCAGGTTGCTCTACCTTCCCTCCTCACACAACCTACAAATTTTACCTTTTATATCTGGTTTTGCAATGCAAATTACTTTGTTTTTAGCATCATCTTGCTTTCAAGAAGAAAACATATCAGCATTTATGTGGGAGGCAAAATAGTGTTTTCAGTTTTACTTGGGAGTGAAGTTTTGTTTACAGAAAACACACATTCACACATTTCCATGTGACTTCTTTTCTCTCTATAGCTGCTTTTAACACTTTATTTTAAAGACCAATTCTCGCCATTAACTTGCATGCATATTACTAACGTACAATTGGTTTATTAGTAGTTATATATAAGTATAAAAAATTGTATATACAGGTGCTGGTCATATAATTAGAATATCATCAAACAGTTGATTTATTTCACTAATTCCATTCAAAAAGTGAAACTTGTATATTATATTCATTCATCACACACACTATATTTCAAATGTTTATTTCTTTTAATTTGGATGATTATAACTGACAACTAAAGAAAATCCCAAATTCAGTATCTCAGAAAATTAGAAATGTGAAAATTAGAATATTACTTAAGAGCAAAATATGAACATGAAAAGTATGAGCATAGGGGTGGTGTTGAAGCATTGGATAAGACACATGCCTTTGGTGTGAGAGACTTGGGTTCTAATCCACTGTGAGACACCAATGTGCCCCTGATCAAGACACTTAACCCCTAGTTGCTCCAGAGGCATGCGACCTCTGACATATATAGAAATTGTAAGTTGCTTTGGATAAAAGCATCAGCTAAATGAATACATGTAATGTAAAATGTAATGAGCATGTACAGCACTCTATACTTAGTTGGGAAACCTTTTGCTTGAATTACTGCAGCAATGCAGCGTGGCATGGACTCGGTCTGTCTGTGGCACTGCTCAGGTGTAATGAGAGCCCAGGAAGCTCTGATAGTGGCCTTCAGCTCTTCTGCATTCTGGGGTCTGGCATATTGCATCTTCCTCTTCACAATACCCCATAGATTTTCTATGGGGTTAAGGTCAGGCGAGTTTGCTGGCCAATTAAGAACAGGGATACCATGGTCCTTAAACCAGGTACTGGTAGCTTTGGCACTGTGTGGAGGTGCCAAGTACTGTTGGAAAATGAAATCTGCATCTCAAAGTTGGTCAGCAGCAGGAAGCATGAAGTGCTCTAAAACTTCCTGGTATACGGCTGCGATGACCTAGGACCTCAGAAAACACAGTGGACCAACACCAGCAGATGACATGGCACCCCAAACCATCACTGACTCAGAAAACTTTACACTGGACATCTCAATGTCAAATGCAGAAATGTTAATCCATGCATTTATGACCTCAAGGTTAGACTATTGTAATGCTTTATTGGGTGGTTGTTCTGCACGCTTAGTAAACAAACTACAGCTAGTCCAAAATGCAGCAGCAAGAGTTCTTACTAGAACCAGGAAGTATGACCATATTAGCCCGGTCCTGTCCACACTGCACTGGCTGCCTATCAAACATCGTTTAGATTTTAAAATATTGCTTATTACTTATAAAGCCCTGAATGGTTTAGCACCTCAGTATTTGAATGAGCTCGACGTCCGCTGCGTTCTCAAAACGCAGGCAATTTGATAATACCTAGAATATCAAAATCAACTTTGGGTGGCAGATCCTTTTCCTATTTGGCGCCTAAACTCTGGAATAACCTACCTAACATTGTTCGGGAGGCAGACACACTCTTGCAGTATAAATCTAGATTAAAGACCCATCTCTTTAACCTGGCTCACACATAACACACTAATATGCTTCTAATATCCAAATCCGTTAAAGGATTTTTAGGCTGCATCATTTAGGTAAACAGGAACCGGGACACTTCCCATACCACCCGATGTACTTGCTACATCATTAGAAGAATGGCATCTACGCTAATATTTGTCTGTTTCTCTCTTATTCCGAGGTCACCGTGGCCACCAGATCCAGTCTGTATCCAGATCAGAGGGTCACTGCAGTCGCCCGGATCCAGTACATATCCAGACCAGATGGTGGATCAGCACCTAGAAAGGACCTCTACAGCCCTGAAAGACTGAAAGACCGATGGAGTTTCGGTTCCTTGCCGCTGTCGCCTCTGGCTTGCTTAGTTGGGGTCACTTCATCTACAGCGATATCGTTGACTTGATTGCAAATAAATGCACAGACACTATTTAAACTGAACAGAGATGACATCACTGAATTCAATGATGAACTGCCTTTAACTATCATTTTGCATATTGACACAATGTTTTCCTAATGAATGTTGTTCAGTTGCTTTAACGCAATGTATTTAGTTTAAAGCGCCACTCAGCAGCAGTCCAGTCCAAGACGCTTCTGACGCTGTTTGTTGTTCAAGAGTGGCTTGACACCAGGAATGCGAGAGCTGAAACCCATGTCTTGTATATGTCTGTGCGTAGTGGTTCTTGAAGCACTGACTCCAGCTGCAGTCCACTCTTTGTGAATCTCCCCACATTTTTTTATGGGTTTTGTTTCACAATCCTCTCCAGGGTGCGGTTATCCCTATTGCTTGTACACTTTTTTCTACCACATCTTTTGCTTCCCTTCGCCTCTCTATTAATGTGCTTGGACACAGAGCTCTGTGAACAGCCAGTCTCTTTTGCAATGGCCTTTTGGGTCTTGCCCTCCTTGTGCAAGGTTTCAATTGTCGTCTTTTGGACAACTCTCAAGTCCGCAGTCTTCCCCATGATTGTGTAGCCTACAGAACTGGACTGAGAGACCATTTAAAGGCCTTTGTAGGTGTTTTGAGATAATTAGCTGATTAGAGTGTGGCACTAGCCGTCTTTAATATTGAACCTTTTCACAATATTCTAATTTTCGGAGATACTGAATTTGGGATTTTCCATAGTTGTCAGTTATAATCATCAAAATTAAAAGAAACAATAATTTGAAATATATCAGTCTGTGTGTAATGAATTAATATAACATACAAGTTTCACTTTTTGAATGGAATTAGTGAAATAAATCAACTTTTTGATGATATTCTAATTATATGACCAGCACCTGTATGATTTCATGCAAATTAGTAACTCTGCATTGTTACACAGTCTCTCAATACTCAATTTATTAACATTAGAACTAGTTCAAGAACAAATACATGTGTATGAATGTTTTGAGAGTAAGGCATAATTTTTTTGTGAGAAGACCTTCAATGCGTATGAATATATATAATTTATGCAATTATTAGTAAATGACAGATGATGATTTCTTCTGTGAAGGACCGAAACACCTGGCTGAACCTGAATGCAATAATGACCAGTGAAAGTGCCTTTAAGCTGTCTAAGATTTCATTACAATACACCTGTGCTGTAAGATGATATATAAGCTTATACTTCAAATACATGGAAGTATAACTACATCAAAGGAGAAACATGGCTTCCCACCTTGAGGTGTGGCTCTTCTGGGTTCCTTTCATAATGTTCTATTGCACAAAAAGTAATGCCAGCAACAACTTAAAAGGGGAAGTTGTTTCATCACACAAAGGCATTGAAATACTTTGCTGATGTGACAATAGCAAAGATCAAATATAAATTTCCTCCCAGCTGAATTGGTTATGGAAACCTCTTTCTCTGACACCTGCTTATTCATAGTAATAAACAATAATGACTTCATGAGGACGGAAGGAAATCTGACAGCAGACCTGAAGATGAGAAACTGAGTTTTATCAACACAGGCATTTAGAAACAGTTATATGAACAGACTGAGTTAGAACTGGAAACATATACATAGTATATATAGGTAGGTATATTTTATACCACCTGCAGGGATGATGTATTTTTGAAAGCTGAATTCAGATGCTGAAAATTCAGCTTTGCATCACAGGAATAATTTACTTTTTAAAATATGAACAGAAAAACCTAATTTAAAATTGTAATAATATTCTTTTGAAAATTGAAGTTAAATCTTGAGCTTGAGCTCTAGAGAATTACTGAAAAACCTATTAGCATGTTTCACCCTCAATTGTAGCATTCCATCGCATGATCCATGAGGACTCTGCAATTAATGTCTTCTTGAATTCCATGCATCTGAAAAATGAAAAATTATAATAATTTGATCTGATCTAACAATCGGGGCAGCTTATCTGAATTATGAAATAATTATCATGGGTCAAAACTCTGAATGGAGGCCCAAAACGATTATTAAGCCTCTGAGTTAGAGTAAATCTCTGATAGTAATCAGCATAGTGCGACTTTTGTGTGGCAAAATACTATACAGTCAATGTTTAAAACAGACAAGAACATGCTCAGGTACTGGCCTTGCTGGTGTAGAAATAATCAGGACTGCAGTAGTTCCTCAGGTGTGAAATTTAACTAGTGGACAATGCTGCTGAAGAAGCACCTGCTTTCGTTTTGCTTTTTAATATTTTTTTTCCCCCTGTGTGACAACAAACCCCTCTACATTAAATGTATTTCCATATTGAATAAGCCTGTTTTTTTTTTTAAACAAAGCAGAGTTATTATGCACACACTAGGAGTCATTTCATACAGAAGACCACAATATAGATGTCCATTCGAATTCTAGCTGGATATTTAGATGAATATGAAAATGATTATAGGTTTTTTTTTATATGATATGATGTTCTCACCTGGTGGATTGCAACCCAAAAATGGGCCACAAGTCTGATCTGGTAAGTTTGTGGACAACAGAAATGTTTTTTTATAAATTCAAATAATTAAACAATACAATTTAGATTATTTTTTAACTACGTAAATTTTAAAGTTTTAATTTAGCTGAAAACAAAACTGAATAATTAATGTATTCAGGCCACCCTGTTTTCCAAGATATTGGCATGAGCCACTAGTATATGAATAGCCAAATAAGTAGGTTTACAATACAGTTAGAGCACTATTTTTGTGGGTTTCAGCTATCATTCAGAGGAAGTACCGAAACATACACCATATTACCAAGTTCAGGGGGTTGATTGCCAATTGTGTGAGCAAAAACCTGATCGCACTATATAGAAAATTGTACTGCATCAGGTGAACACCACTGTTTTTGTTTCAAACACATGGAACCTCAACACTCAATAGTGACATCTGATACTGCTGTCCCTTACTGAAACCTGCTTGCTTGTGACTACTGAGAAAAAACACATATAGTTTGACTGGAAACGTATAACCAACAGGAATTTCAGTTTCTCCCTGCATCAAAACAGATAAACTTCTGAAATAGTAATGAAGTAGTTCTCAGTGACATGAGTCTCAAGATTTGTCATGAATATCATAGTGCAAAATTATGCCAACAACAAACCTCAGTCATTATGAATGCAAAATTATAAATTTTCCTTCTTGGTGTGGAAACTGAGTGCTATTAAATGTCATTTGAGACATAAAGCTTCTTTTATTCCTCTGACCAGAAAAGACCACACCTTCTGATCAATGCACGTTTTGAAGTGGTTCCTGATCTACTGCAGTTCAAAAGCTGCAATGAAATCGTAACTGTTTGTAGTCTACGTAGTTCTTCAGAGAGCCACATTAGTAATGCTTGAGTAAGTGAGTGTTTGTGTGTGTGCGCGTGTGTATTGGGGAAGGATCACAACTGAAAGGTATGGAGGTGGAGCTTGATGTTGTCACGGTCTGGTGTGCAAAACAAAGCACATGACGAAGTATAATCAAAAGATTTCTTTTAATAATCCACGGAAGAGAATGGGCACAACCAAACACAAATCCAAACAAATAAACATCAACAGCAGACAAAGGAACAACTACTAACAACTAACTAGTCAGGGTAACGGAGACACAAAAAACTAACCTAAAACAGAGCATACACGTGACAGATGTGTAACTACTCGGTTTGTTTGAACTGCCATAGCAAAGATGATTAAAACTTCAAACCATGAGGGCTGCAATTCTGTCCAAGACCATGAGATAAGTGTAACGACTGGAAAACCACAGCATTTTTTTTTTAAACATACCCATTGAAAACCATCTGTTTAATCAGATATCTACCTGCCAAGACAAGCAGAACTTTGATTCCTCAAAAACTACCATTCAAAAGTTATTGAAACAAATGTTAGTTTTTTTTCTACTTCCTGAAAGTGAAAGTGAAGTGACGTGTGGCCAAATATGGTGTCCCATACTTGGAATTTGTGCTTTACATTTAACCCATCCAAGTGCACACACACACACAGTAGTGGACACACGACTCTCTATCCATTAGCCCACGACTGTCCCAAAAAGACTCTTTCAGGCCTGCTGCAGTGGTCTATGGTAACGGTACTACCTGGTGTTTGGCGGTACACCAAATGCATTACTTGTCCACCGTGGTTTTGCCCCCACTATATTTTTGCTTTTTAAAGAAATAAAAATCATTTAGTTCAGTTGGACAACGGATGCTACAATTAAGAGTCTGCTCTGCTCCATATAATGCATGCTCCAAAGCCACAGCAAAGTTAAAGACTAAAGAAAACCCAAGACATGTTCCTCGAAATGGGCAAAAATGCAACACTCAATATGGCCGCTATATCGGGGAGGAGTTTCCTCATCTCAGCACATAGACTCACGGGGACACACTAACAGTGCCAGTTAAGAGGAAAAATAAAACACAGAAATTATATTAAAAAAAAAATAAATAAAAAAAAAATTTGCCAAAAAAAGTAATGACTACTTTATTGTGCTCAATTAAGAAATCAGAAGGCGGGAATGGAGGAGGGATTGAGCAGGATTTCGTTGCTATTGATTTGTTGCCTCTTTTTAATGAAAGGCCTTATGCATTTGTCAATTTGTCCCTCCTTGCTATTCAGGGAATGAACCCAGCACTCTGATTGGTCGAACTCTTCTTCTTTTGCTGTAGCTTGATTTGAATACTGTGTGTGCACAGAGGCGTCACCAGGCTTTTGCGTATTTTAAAGCGACAAATCGTACCAGCGTACTTTGAGGTTAAAATGCGTACTCGCTACGCAAAAAGCATAAAGGTTAGCAGGTCTGCGTAACAAATTAGAAAACATTTCAACTAATGAAAAAAAGAAATGAAAGGAAATTCTAAATTCATTGTCTGCTGCCAATCACATGACACAGGTTTTTATTACATATATTTCATATGCATTTCTCCTCACATTTTAGCAAACTCCTCGTATGACATCTTACCTCAGATCTTAAGAACTCCAAGCTGAGTCCATCAGAGCTCATAGAAGCATTTTTTCAGCATATTACATGTATCAAACGTACAGAAAAGCACAGCTAAATCTTCATGCATGTCCAGTGCATGGCAGGTTAGGTCACAGCGCCGATTACTGCGAGCTAAATGCAGCTTTGTGTTTGGCAGCAGATAAGAGCTGTGTGATGTCATGGGTGGGGGAGGATGAGGAGGCTGTGGCTCAGGTGTCTGTTTCCAAAAGCACTTGAGTAACAGAGGCCATTGCTGCTTGCTGTGCTGCCTGATGCCTGTCTGGTTAATGTTCTCCTACCTGATGCTCTCAAAACCTGCAGTTATTGCTGTTTGCTCCTGCTGCTTTACTCCCTCAGGGAACGTGTCCCTTGTTTATAGGTCAACATTTACCTGTATTGCCTTACTGATGTCACATTGTGAAAACTGGAGGAGGAAACTCTGCCAAGAAACACTAAAAACAACAAACATGACTAATCAATAGATATGATAAATGGGTCATTCCACCAGAGACTGAGAAACTACCATAAGTTTCAAGAGAACGTCTCTGCATTGGTGAACTGACTTGAATGAAAAATGTTACGCTTCAATTAAAGCAATGCATTTTCATATGCTACCACAATACACCAGACTAATAAATAAATAAATCAACAAAGAAACTTCTATCTAAAAGGTAAATGCCTATGTTTCAGATGTAGCTGTGTTAAACTGCATTATTTTTCAGTCTAAATATGAAAGTGAGAATAAAACACAAAAGAAAAATTTTTTTTTTTCAACCCTTTATTTATGAATAAATATAATGTAAATTTACAGCTCAAAACTTTTTTGATTATTATTGCATTGAAGGCTTTTTTTTTTTTTTTTTTTTTTTTTTTTTTGATTTAGGCTAAAAAAAATATCACAATTTTAGATGCTAAAGATATAAATTCAGTTTTCTGAATATATTTTGAATAAACACTTGTCATTAGGCGAATTGGTACAGTCTGTACACCTGCTGACTTTTTAACAAGATGAATCGACAGTCAAATTTTATTTCTTTATAACCGATAAAAAAACATTTCTAAACATTAAACTTGTTTTGATGTTTGCCCTTTTAAAACCACGTCCGTGATAATACACGCCGGGTATTTCCAGAAAGTATAACTAAACAAAAGCTGTCAAGCATTCACACGCCTCTATATTTCTCCTAGAATGCATGAAATAAACCACTTAACTTACCTCTTAACTACACACGTCTACCTCCGTAGTTTGCCTTTAGGACGCATGCGGATGCAAATAAACTGGAAACAAGTCGGATGAAATCCACTTTTCATGATACTCTTTGAGGAAACATATTAACCGTGATCTTTAACCAGTGAGAGGCAAACGCTGAGCTGATAATCAGAAAACTTCCCTATCAGTGTTTTTGCGTCTTCCAAGGGTGGCCCAGAAATCATAATCCACCATTGAAATACATTGAAATCTAAGGTCATTTTTTTCCTTAAGGCAGACGTTTGTAAACCGAAAAGCATAATCATTTGTATTTATTATATATAAGGAACAGAATATGGCAATCAAAGAGAAATCCGCTTCAGTAGTCTCTATAAAATTATCACACAAAATGCATCATTCTTTAATCACAAACGACTGTGATTGGTCCATTTTGATCAGCGGTGAGAAAATAATCAGGTATCATGTGACAAGGGCTGCGATATCGGCGTTTTGAATAATAAATTACTATTAACAATGACACTAAGAAAAGTTGCTATACAGTGAATTTAAACTACACAGTAAATAGTTAAAAAGTAACAATTATTATCTAGACCTTGCCCAATCACAGTCTAGCTTCGTGCCGTCTAAGCCACGCCCTTCCGATTTCACTCAGAGGAAACATCATGTGCGTCTCTACTATGTTCTCTGCCAGAGACGGTTCACGAGTTTGGTTTCTAATACTGGTAAATTAAGAGCGTTTTATTGATTATTTTCCCTTATGCACTTCTAATGTACCTTTCTTTTTTTTCTTTTCTTTTCTTTTCTTTGCTTTTTTTATTATTTTTTTTTTTATTTGAGGATGTTGAAACAAGTTGAATATTTTCAATCAGATTTGTCATCAGCAGCAGGTGTTTTATAGTTCATTGTGCCGCCCCCTGGCGATAAGTAAATAGACTGCATTTCAAAAACTCTTAGTGATATCTAGAAGTGAAACCAATTATATTAGCAGCTTGAGGTCAATTAGCAACAAATCAAATAATGTTCAAATGAATATGCTTCTAATTTTATATTCATTCTGTCAATATGAATAAATTTGCCCAGCACAGGGGTGTTCAAACTTGGGACCCCCTTGAAGGCAATAAGGGGTCCGTGAAAAGTGTATGTATATATTTATTTAGGCTATTTATTGTATAATATGTATGTTTAGGGCTGTCAAAGTTTGCGTTAAAGATATTAATAAAATACATTTATCATAATATTTCTTTACATTTAGCCCTATGTAGTTATTTAATTCCCCTTTTTAAAGACTAGTCAGAACTCAGTAGATGAATTGCTATTTTTTTTTATATTAATATATATATATATATATATATATATATATATATATATGTGTGTGTGTGTGTGTGTGTGTGTGTGTGTGTGTGTATATATATATATATATATATATATATATATATATATATAAACTTTTAAAAACTTTCAAAGCTAATATTTTTAAAAGAATAGTTGAACAATTTTAGTAAATTAACAAGCGAAATGTTTTATATTTATTTAAAAAAAATTACTAAGTTGAAAACATAATATTTAATATTTGTTTCTCATCCAGTAGCCACATTACATTTTCATACAACCAAATATATCAATGAGGTCCGCACAATATTTGGTGCCCTTAAAAAGTTTATCAAAACATATCCAAGATATCTTGCCCTGGAACCATTAGAGTCTAGATGAAAAGTGTAGTGTGAAAGAGTAGAAAAGTGTTTACGTCTAACACTATTAACCCTTTAAAAACAAATAATATTTCCTAAACATACTATTTGCATATATATAGTGAGGCACAGCTTGTGTGCATTGTGGATGGAAGTTCATTTCAGATCTTCGATGGCCTGTCCCCAGTGTGTTCAGAGAGCCCTCTCCCCCCAGCAGAGTTCTGAGGTTAATGATAAATAAGGAAACAGTGAAAGAAAAGCCTCTTCTGTGTGTGTGTCACACTGAGCTGCACTCACACACATAGGCAGAGATATGCAGAGTAGGGGGAAACGTGACGTGAATTTCAATATCCCTTCTGCAGTCCGTCGCTCCCAGTCTGCCACCAATGAAGAGAGATGGGAAACAAGCTTGAAACAATGAAGAACATTGCTGCCTTTGTCCCATCACAAAAGCTGTTTTGTATGTTGAAGGACATGCTGGAGGAGGAAAGTGACAGGGTGGGCTGTTAGACTCGGGCCAATTCTGTCAAAGTTGATTCATGCAGATTTGGAGATGTTTTATGGTTTGTCAACAATGTTGTTGTGTCTTCCCCTTAATTATGCATTCAAATATGACCTGTATTGCTACTACTGAAGATTTAAAAAGACTTTTAGGGTTATAAATAATTAAAAGGCTTTATAATGTAAGTTGTAGAAAAGCATTTTGTCTCCTTCACTCATTACTGATATAATTAACGATATTGTAAGTATATTTAACTTATTTTAATATATTTGTTTTTGTTTGATAAATCTATCTCTGAATAGAATGGTGTATAATGCTCATTTAGTTTTAATTTTATATGTATTGAATTTATTTATAGAATTTTGCTCAATATCAATATTGTGTGGTATTCCTGTGTTTTGAAAATAACGCTTCAATGTTTCTGACGATGTTTAAAGGTGTGAAATACACAGCCATTCTGGTAGGAAAGATTTTTCATGATTTTGATTTTGATTTCTTTGATCAAAAATAGAGTAAAAGAGGTGATTTTGTGAAATATTATTACAATTTAAAATAACTATTTTCTATTTGAATAGATTTTTTAAATGTTATTTATTTTAATGATGGCTAAATGATTTTTCAGCATCAGTAATCGGCTCTTCAGTGTCACATGATCCTTCAGAAAAAATGTGTGTGTGTGTGTGTGTGGGCATGTTTTTGTGACATATCAGGACACAACTTTGTATAATATAATGACATGGATATGACACAGGTATTACAAGGAGAGGGTGACTTATGAGGATATAACCCATGTCCCCATTTTTCAAAACGCTTATATATCATACAGACTGAGTTTTTTTTAGAAAGTAAAAATGCACAAAGTTTCCTGTGAGGGTTAGGGTTGGTGTAGGGTTGGTGAAGGGCGATAGAATATACAGTCTCTACATTATAAAAACCATTACGCCTATGGGATGTCCCGACTTTTCACAAAAACAAACGTGTGTGTGTGTGTCTGTGTGTGTGTGTGTGTGTGTGTGTGTGTGTGTGTATTTTTATATATGTATTAAAATTGACATGCTGCAAACTGCAAAATATGTAATAAATAGTAAGCAATTATATTCCATTACTTCGTTGCTATTGTCTTTCTCCAAAGAAACGCTAGATGGCGACTTTCTCTTTCCCTGTGGACTAAATTTGAGGATATATGAGCCTTCAGCCTTATTTCTCAAGTCTTTCAGTCTGGTGACTGGAACTGCGGTCACGCTCCTATCAGCTCTGACGGTTTTGATTGGGTCACTGTGGTTGTGACGCTCTACCGTCTTTCCTTCCCACCTACGTTCCACCGTTCGTGACCTCTGACCTCTGGAAAACAAGATAGACAGAAGACGACTGACCGAGTATGACACCAACACAAACAATCAAACACTGTCATCCAATAGAAGATATTTTCCCCTACTTGCTTACATTTTAATTTACAGACAGCTGATCCCTGGTAAATATACTCTGGCAAATATTATAATTTAAATATTAACAATGGTATTAGTAATCATAATAATAATTCGATCAACAAGGGATTAGTGCAACCTTAAATACCTGTGATTCAAAAATGAAATAATATATCATTAAATTAATAAGAATTACATTACATTGGAATAATAGGGATTATTAGTAACTTAAAGTTTTGGACATAAAATCAGTCCAGCAAAATGATGGATTAATTGGTGACAACAGGACATTAAATGTGGAGTATTAAGTGGTCAGCCACTGACAAGGTTTGAGAACAACAGTGTAAAACCAAGGGTTTGTGGAGGTAAAGCTGGTCTTATTGTAGATGAAGTTTAGATGAATTGGTGGGAGGGGAAAGTAAAGAGGCAGGGCAAGCAGAGAAATCACAGGGAATATGTGATCTAAAAATAGCCAGTGGTTCTGTTGGGGTGGAGCTAATCCTCTTTGCGGCAGAATTACTGGCTGTGGGATTAGGCAGCTTTACTGCAGGCAAGACTTCTACCCTCTATAATAGGCTACTGTCCTGGAGCAGGCCGTGCAAACCTGCGCGGAAAAGGACTTTTTACTTCAGCTAATTAGCCCATAATATGTCACTGATGTCAATCTGAGAAGGAAGTGATGTCAGCAATCTTCTGTGTCCTGAAAGAACACGTTAATAAGAGTTTGGAAAATGTTTGCTTGTACTGTTGGGGCTAGGAAAGCTAAATTATACATTTGGCCATTCAAAGGCAATAGTGCTGTATCTGAATAAATAAGTCAAAACATGATATTTTCTCATTCAATAACATCTCATTGATTACTTAAAGCATCAATTGCATAAGCATGTGAGGTAAATTGTTTAGCATTCATGATTTTACTGTATTCTCCACCCTAAAGCATGCTATAGCATCTGCTATGGACCAGCATGTGTTCTTTAAACTGGATTCTACCATTTGGTCTGGCAGCATCAAGTTTAGGGAGAATCCATCTGGATGAGCCGGAGGTGCTGATCATGAGGTCGACCCATAATCCTCTGGTCTGCCCACCAGCCTCCTGTTAAGGTGACATTTAGGGCTTGCCTTATGAAACTCTGCCAGGATTTTTCCTTTGGATTTATGTTGAATGCCATTAAACATAAAGGAATACTAATTCTGGTAAGTTCATTTCATTTCATTTAGATTTTAAGCTATTTTAAAACTTCTTTCAAAGCCTTTTGCTTTTAAATAATGCATGCAACTTTAAATGTCAGTAGTCCTACAAATTACAGATCACAACGGTAAAATTAATTAGAATTACAGTTTGAAAGTGACTGTTGCATGTTAGTATTTTGCAGATCTATAAAGCTGATGCAAAGCTTCATGACACATTGCCTTTTAGATGGTTTATTGACTTTTAGCCATTGACATTTTTTGCTTCCTGTCCTCCAATGCCATTATAATTATAAAATGACAATAGCTCTAAAATGAAATAGCCATTGAAACTCTATAGCAAGAGTATGTCACAAATGAACTTAGTTGGGAAGATTGTATAAACACTTCAGTTTAGCTTTCAGATGTTTGATATAGAAATGTTGGTTAATGTTTTAAATGCAATTTAAAATGTAAACAATGAATCATTATTATAATTAATTAATTGTCAATATTTAATATTGGTTAATATGTTAAATGAAATTTAAAACATACTGATAATTTTTTATATATATATTTTTTTTTTATGTGTAGCATGAATGCTCTGTAAATTGCGTTGGTTAAATCGTCTGCTAAATGCATAACATTTAAATGATATGAAATTTGAATGTGTATTCGATATATATCTGATATTGTGCCAGGACATGTATGTTCACACTAGTTTTAAATGCAGATGGCATTCAGAAGAATATCATGATCTAATCCCATAGAGCTAGCTGCGTGCATTCGCTAGGCTCGCTTTAGCTTATTTTGTCACAGTACAAGTCTAAAGTTACGTAATGCCCATCTGGGGCTGTCAGATCACAATGGATACTTGGGGAATGTAGATGTATCCTCTCAGTAATCACTTTTCTACTGCTTTTAATGTTTGGGCAAAGGACAATTGGGAATGGGTTGTTTTTTTTAAGTGTTGAAGAAAGCATTTCTCTGCAAACCAGTAAAATGTATGGATCTGGATTCAGTCATAGAAAAGCAAGAGAAAATATGCCACACGAAAAACTGTTTTTATATTATTTAGTGTGCATTGTCATAAAAGCAGACACATTTTGTTTTTTCTTGAAATGTATTTATCAGGTGCACAAAACTGTTCAATATAAAGTGCTTTGATTTCAGGTAGCAATGAGCTGGATGTGTTGTCTCTGGTGTGGTCAGATCAAATACCTTGGACTGGATAAGAAGGGGGTTTAGTATGAGGTCCAGTCTTGACCAATGAGAGTGTGGGATTATTGTCTTGTACTGTATTGTCTTGTGCTAAATGTAACCATTGTTTGTAAACATTTCAGAAGTTATTGGCAGCACATAAGCCTCGATGCTTTTAAAATTGTTTTCATTAAAAAGTATATTCACTATTTAAAACATTTTGATAAAATAGTTTGATGACAAGTAGGTTTACTTAAGTGTGTGCATTTTGTTGTCTAATTACATTATTTTTAAGTGTTTTTTTTTTCAATGTAAATTTGCATTTGTGGATAAAGACTTTTCCATATATAATGAGAACATATACCAAATTTTGAAATCAACAGTATACTCATAAAAAAATAAAACATCCTCTTTTTTAGAGTTGCAATTAAAAAAAAATAAAAATAAAGCCAAATCACACCAAAGAAGTATCTCACATTCACAGAAAACTGCTTACTTCCACATTGTAAAATAAATTGTATAATTTGAACGAGTTCACTCCTTCATGACCAATGAAAATAGCGAGATTCACATACGAATGACTAATGAGTTGGTTCTTACTAATGAATCAAACAGCGGGGCTAGTGCACTTATATCCCCAAATGAATAAAAAACCTATCGAATGTTTTATTTATTTTTTTTTTTATTAAAACACACACACAAAAAAGATTGTAAAAAGTAATTACCCTACAAGTTTGTGTGTAAACAAGTTTTGCAAGTCTCCCAAAAAAAACCTAGCAGCCCATTGAATGGACGGCACATTATGTCTCAGCCAGATTTTCATTCATGTAACATTAAATGTAGGCTATAATCAACCCTGAGTCACGTTTATGAGCTTATTTTTTCCCCAAAACTTTTCCTTTTTCTAACTAATGTTCTTTTTCTTTCAGGTTCAGCATGTGGCCTTGTGTAGAGTCAACTAAAGGGAACTAACTCATTTGCCGAATGTACTGAGTCCTTAACTTAAGCCAGGTGCAAATTTTATTTTAAGAAGTTTTGGATTTGGAACTGTCACCAAAGGCTCATAGATTTCTGAGGATTATGCTAATTTAGCATTTAGCTATTTTTGTCTTTGAGAAAATAAAAAATTCAGGCCAAAATGGATGACCCTTACCAAAACAATATAAACCAGCAGGGAGAAACATATCCCACATATGGAGGAGGAGAGTACACTTACCCCTATCAGACAGACTACCCTCCTCAGGAGGAGGAAGATGCTGCTAGTGATGTCACCGAGGGGCATGATGAAGATGAGCAGATGTACGAGGGCGAGTACCAAGGCATCCCTCATCCGGACGAGATCAAGGAGGCACGGAGAGCCGCCCGAAGGGAGGCCCGCATGAAGGCCAGGATGGCAACTGATGTGGAGGAGGAAACATTGCCTGAGCAATACGAGTCCATCATGGAAGACTGCGGCCACGGCCGCTTCCAGTGGACCCTCTTCACGGTGCTGGGTCTGGCTCTGATGGCTGATGGGGTGGAGTGCTTCGTAGTGAGTCTCGCCCTGCCCAGTGCTGAGAAGGACATGTGCCTGTCGAATGCTGACAAGGGCATGCTGGGTGAGTGAAGGAGTGGGGATCAGAATCAGCTTCGTTTCTGATCAGACAAAATCAAAAAATGTTCAACGCAATGTTTTCTGAACTAAAAGCTAAATGTGCAGTAAATATTTTTGGGCTGGGAAAATGATAGCAAATATAAATGCTCCTGCTCTCACATACTTTTGAAGAATATCTACACTGCGGTACTTCTAGTGTCTCATATATGTGTGTATAAATATTACATTTATATAAATAATAGTAATTAATATAATTATTTTTCCCCTCTATTATTATCAATATTATTATTATTACATAAATAATACAATTACATTACAAAAAGAGAAGAATAAAAATATATATATGCTGTTTATAAGTTTGGAACTTTTTTAAATGAAATTAATACTTTTATTCAGTTAGGATGCATTAAATTGATCAAACGTGGCAGTAAAGTCTTTTATAATGTTATCAAAACGATTTCAAATAAATGCTGTTCTTTGAAACTTTCCATTGATCAAAAAATCCTGAAAAAAAAAATACTGAGCAGCACAACTGTTTTTTAACATTTAATAATAAGAAGAAATATTTCTGAAACACCAAATCAGCACGCTAGAATGAAAAATCAGCTTTGCCATCTCAGGAATAAATTACATTTTAAAATACGTTTACATAGAAAACAATTTTGATTATTCATAATATTACTGCTTTTACTATATTTTTTGATAAACTTTTAAATGTTAGAATATAATTATTGTTTGACACTACATTCTGATTTCTGACCAAATATTGCTAATCAGAATTAGAATATTTTCTTTATTTTCAAGCAGACATCAGATCCAATGTGCACCCTGCAGTATATCTCCCTGTCCTGTTTTTTGGGTGTCGGTGAAAGCCTACGGCACGCGATCAAAGAAACATTCTCATTTGACCTGTGCTGAGCAGGAAGAGTTTCAATCAGGGATGAAAGTTGTCTGCTGTCTGATGTGTAATCCACAGGGAGGTTCATAATCCCTGCCACGTGCCTGATAATCACTAATCCCATTCTCTAATTAGCTGTTTGAGACAGTGTGTGTGTGTGTGTGTGTGTGTGTGAGAGAGAGAGAGAGAGAGTAGCAGACCACTGATAAATTCAGAGACAGCGTGTATTATTCTGACGCTTTGTTAAATACTGATTGTGATAAAGATCGCAAGTTTGTCCAAACTAATAGGATTTGTCACACAAAATTAAAATTCTGTCATCATTTATTCATCCTTTATTCAAAACCCATATGACTTAAAAATGAAAGGGAAAAAAAAGACAAAAATGCTACTAACTTTCGTTTTTTAACATTTGATTTCCAAAGTAGTTGGAGTATTCATTTTGCTGTCCTGTGTTATTGTTCCTCAGTAGCTGACTGTGTGGCTCTGTGTGTTCAGGTTTAATAGTGTATGTGGGGATGATGATCGGAGCTGTCCTGTGGGGCGGTCTGGCTGATAAACTGGGCAGACGACAGTGTTTGCTCTACGCTCTGGCCATCAACTGTATCTTCTCCTTCCTGTCCTGTTTTGCACAGGGCTACGGGATCTTCATCTTCTTCAGACTCTGCTCAGGAATCGGGTGAGACTCTCCAAAATCAGCAGGGATTCATTTATGGCTATGCACTTCCGTTCAAAAGTCTGGGGTCGATAACCCTTTTTAATGTTTTTAAAAAGAAGTCTTAATGACCCCATACTTTACCGTGGTAGCGTACATAAACTTTTTGCATTCATTTAAAATTAATGTTAATGTTAATTAGAATTAAATTGCTGTAGAGTACAGCTAAGACGGATTCACTCACTATACTGGCTTTATGGATAAATTGAATCTGATCGGTCCATTATATGATATTAAGACACAGTCTCTGGTGATCTCCTGCAGGATCGGCGGCTCAGTCCCTGTCGTGTACACGTACTTCGCTGAGTTCCTGCAGATGGATAAGAGAGGAGAACATCTCAGCTGGCTGTGTTTGTTCTGGATGCTTGGAGGACTGTATGCTTCCTTCACCGCATGGGGAATCATCCCACATTATGGTCATCCATTAGAAATCATAATAATTCATTTATAATAATGGCAGTTAATGCAATTTTTTAATGCAATTTTGAAAGCACGCTTGAAACAATAATTGCAGTGTGCAAAGAACTGATATATTCCATTTGAATGAGCCTTTTATGAATGTTAAGTCCCAGTGTAGGACTTTGTAGCTGAAAGCAATAGTGTGTAAATCTATAACAATATCAGATGCTGTCTGGAAGTAGCTGGACCTACCAAAACCACATGTCAAGATTTCATGTTGTGATGTTTTGCCTGAAGTTTGTAAGGGTTCGGGTTGTTTTTCGTCTCAGGCTGGGGTTTCAGTATGGGGACAGAGTTCCAGTTCCACAGCTGGAGGGTGTTTGTGCTGGTTTGTTTCCTTCCCTCTGTGGCTGCTCTCGCTGGACTGGTGTTCATGCCAGAAAGTCCCCGTTTCCTCCTGGAGGTAACATGATGGAGTGCATGATAGTTTACTAGGCATACAGGATTTTAGCACTTTTTTTTTTTACATACATACATAAATGAAAAAATTATATATATATATATATATATATATATATATATAGTTTTCCCTCTCAAATTCCAAAATGTTATTGAAATTTCATGGAAAGTTATTTCATTTGATTTTCAATGACATTGTGACATTATTAACATCATGACAAATCAGTAAATCTGAGTAAAAAAGCACGAAAGCCTGAACACAAAATATTTTCAAACGTCTTTATTCAGATGCCATAATAATACAAGAGTGCCCAGTGTACAATAAAAAGTGCGCAAAGACGAAACATTTTCAATATCACATCTTCATCGTTGTCTAAAACAGTAAAATGCAAATAACATGTCAATGAAATAGAATGTATAGTGAAGAATTCATTTCTGTAAATTATCTGTTGTTTTGTAAAGTCCTATTGTGTAAAAATGAGTTCAAATAATAATTGGTGTGCACCCTGTTAAATATTTATTGATTGTACTTTATTTTATTTTTTCAGAGCGCACGACACGATGAGGCCTGGATGATCCTGAAGCAGGTTCATGACACTAACTGGAGAGCGAAGGGAGAGCCAGAGAGAGTGTTTCAAGTAAAGATGTTTACTTTAAACTATTACAGAGCTGACCCTGGTAAAACAGCTCATATCCATGTCTGTAATGAGTTTACTGAGTAAAGGCTTGATTTTTATAACTATAAATAAATCCACTTACATGCTCTGACTTAGGAAATAAATCCCTCTCTCTTTCAGGTTTCACAGATCAAAACTCCTCAGACACAGGATGATGAGTTCATAGAGATTCAGAGTGAAACTGGCACTGCCTTCCAGAGATTCATGGTCAGACATATGACTCTGGTTAAACAGGTATGCACCTGAATGATGGCTAAAAGTGTAAGGCTTGTTGAGGAGGAGAGGTGTACTATTACCTTTCCTTGAGTTCAGAAATACAGTTTTTGTCTGGCAGATGATAAAAGCATAGAAACATGCAATAAAAACATTGGATCTTAAGATGTTTTTTTTTTTTGCTAAAGCAAATGCAGTGAATGTTTCCTTTGTTTTCCAAAAGGTCATGAAGAACATGCTGTCACTCGCCGCACCTGATCTCAGAATCCATGGTTTGTTCATTGCCATTGTGTGGTTTACCATGGCCTTCAGGTGAGCAGCTCTTGATAGAGAAGCTTCATAGCCGAAAGAATAAAAAATAATAGTTAAGTTAAAAAACTTAAATATGCAAACAAATGTAAATAAAGAAATGCTTAAATACACAAATGCAATGCTAATATAATAAGTTGTAATTAATTATTTCAAACAATATTTAAAAACATATTAATACACTAATATTCAAAAATTTAGGGTCAGTGAAACTGTTTTATGTTCTTGAAAGTTTTTTTATGCTCACCAAGGCTGATTTTATTTTTGTTATTCAAACATATATGTGTATACAGTATATGTGTGTGTGTGTGTGTGTGTGTGTATACTGTATATATATAAATGGCTCTTTAGTTATAAGTTGAAAAGTATCTGGCTACTTAAGGAAGCGTGAAAGTGTTTCATTTTGTTGCATCAAGTGATTTTTTTGATGAATGAAGATCAAAAGAAGAGCATTTATTTGAAACAGAAATCTTTTGTAACATTATAAACCTCTTTACTGTCTCTTTTTATACATTTAATGCATCCTGGTGGAATAAAAGTATCCATTTCTTAAAAAAAAAAAAAAAAGTTACCCAAATTGTTGTGTATGATAAAATTGTTATCTATGTATTTATGCCTATTAAATATATGCCACGCACTAATTAAAAAACAAATATAATTTTATAATATAATTTTAATTATTATTATTTAAAGGTATTTTTCTGTGTATAATGCATTTTGAGTATATTTATAATCAACATTTCTCTTCTTGTTTCATCTGTCATCTTTAAAGATTATTTTGCCTGCGCTTCTGTGATTGCCTTCTTAGTGAAAGTTGCATGTCAGGCTGCCTAATGAAGTATCTTTAGTCGCCATCATGTCTGGAGCGTGTAAATAATGATCTCTCTGTAGGATGAAATGACTCCTTCAGCAGTAAACAACCTACAGTATAAATCAGTCTCCCTCCACACAGCTTTTACGGCCTGGGAGTGTGGTTTCCTGACCAGATCAAGCTCCTCCAGTTTGAGGAGTTCGAGTCCAATGTCAAGATCTTTCATCGTGAGAAAGTGGAACGCTTTCATTTCAACTTCACTCTGCAAAATCAGGTCCACAAGGAGGGGGAGTATATCCATGACAGGTACATTTATTTATTCATTTACAGTAGTACACGTGCCAGATTTTTATCTTAACCCAACCGTCTCTCTGTCTTGATATATATGATGTTTTATAAAAATGAAGGACGATTGCAGGTACAAAGTTTGGGGTTGGGTAGGATTAAAAAAAAATAATAATTTCGAAAAAGATATTTTATGCTCACCGAGGCTGCATTTATCTGATCAAAACTCCAGTAAAAACAATAATATTGTGAATTATTATTACAATTTTCTATGTGAATATATTTTAAAATGTAATTTATTCCTGTGATCAAAGCTGTATTTTCAGCATCATTCCTCCAGTCTTCAGAGTCACATGATCTTTCAGAAATCACTCTAATATGCTGATTTGCTGCTCAGGACACATTTTTATTATTATCGATGTTGAAAACAGTTACACATATTTAATTCTGGATTCTTTGATGAATAGATATCTTGTGTATTAATATAAATATCTTAACTGTCACATCTCGACTTTTAGTCTGCCAATTGTCAATTTTTTTTACTTTTTGTACAGGTTTATCAACATAGAAATACGAAACGTGAAGTTTGAGGAATCACTCTTCGAGAACTGTTATTTTGAGGACATCAGATCAACAGACACCTTCTTTGAGAACTGCACTCTTAAAAACACGGTCTTCTACAACACTGGTATTGAATGTGTTATATATTAACCTCGAGTCCTTTAGATATTCCAATGATTATTTGGGGTTTCTGTTATTTTACTGTGTTTTTGTCACGTTTCTCGCAGATCTGTGGGAAGATTCCAAGTTCATTAACTGTAAGCTGGAAAATACGACATTTCTGCACCCCAAAAAAGGCTGCCATCTAAATTTCCAAGAGGAAAATGACGTCCTGATCTATCTAGTCAGCTTCCTGGGCAGCTTGTCTGTATTACCGGGCAACATCATAGCAGGCCTATTAATGGATAAAGTAGGACGACTTAAGATTATAGGTGAGTGTTACACAAGACTGTTATGGATTTCAATGGGTTTATAGTATCTAAATGACTTGTGTGTGTGTGTTTGCAGGGGGATCCATGTTATGCTCCGCTGGCTGCACGTTCTTCGTGCTCCTGTGCTTCAGTCAGTGGGCGGTCGTCCTGTTCCACTGCCTCTTCTTCGCAGCCAGTGCCGCAGCTTGGAACGGCATTGAGGTCATCACAGTGGAGCTCTATCCAGCCTCCAAAAGGTACAAAAGATCTGTCTCCAAAAGACATTTCTAATGTTTCAAATTCATACAAGACAGATGAGAAAACATTTGAAAGCACTTGTTGAATTACACTAAAATATTTTTTTTTATATTTTGAATGAAGCCTCTTATGTTCACCAAGGCTATATTAATATTGTGCAATATTATTACAGGTAAAAAAAAAAAAATGATATTTAAATATATGTAATAAATTATTTTATTCCTGTGATGCAAGGCCGAAATGTCAGTCTTCAGTGTCACATGATGCTTGATGTTTTGGATCTCAAAAAAAAAAGAAAAAAAGTCTTATTTACATTAATATTGTAAGTAAAATTGCTGGTTGATATTTTTTATGAAAATTGACACTTTTTTTTCAGAATCCTGCTAAATAAAAATTTGAAAAGAACAGCATTTATTGGAAATATTTATAATTATAAAGCTCTTTACTGTCAATTTTGATCAAATTAGTACGTCCTTGCTGAATTAAAGTAGTAATTTCCTTATTTAAAAATCATACTAATCTGAATCTTAAATGGTTTGTACACAGTAGAATAAATCCATTATGGATTTCAATAATTCAAATTCTTTACCTATGATACTGTGGTCAACATGTAAAGCATAATTTACAGTGTGTACAGAAAGTGTTCAGACCCCCTTAAATGTTTTACTCTTTGTTATATTGCAGCCATTTGCTAAAATCATTTAAGTTCATTTTTTTCCTCATTAAATGTACACACAGCAACCTATATTGACAGAAAAACACAGAATTGTTGACATTTTTACAGATTTATCAAAAAAGAAAAACTGAAATATCACATGGTCCTAAGTATTCAGACCCTTTGCTGTGACGCTCTCATATATATATAAATCGTCCATTTCTTCTGATCATCCTTGAGATGGTTCTACACCTTCATTTGAGTCCAGCTGTGTTTGATTATACTGATTGGACTTGATTAGGAAAGCCACACACCTGTCTGTATAAGACCTTACAGCTCACAGTTCATGTTAAAGCAGATGAGAATCATGAGGTCAAAGGAACCGCCTGAAGAGCTCAGAGACAGAATTGAGGCAAGGCACAGATCTGGCCAAGGTTACAAAACAATTTCCCAAGAGCACAATGGCCTCCATAATCCTTAAATGGAAGATGTTTGGGACGACCATAACACTTCCTAGAGCTTGCCGTCAAGCCGAACTGAGCTATCGGGGGAGAAGAGCCATGGTGAGAGAAGTAAAGAAGAACCCAAAGATCACTGTGACTGAGCTCCAGAGATACAGTCGGGAGATGGGAGAAAGTTGTAGAAAGTCAGCCATCACTGCAGCTCTCCACCAGTCGGGGCTTTATGGCAGAGCGGCCCAACAGAAGCCTCTCCTCAGTGCAAGACACATGAAAACCCCTGTGGAGTTTGCTAAAAAACACCTGAAGGACTTCAAGGTGGTGAGAAATAATATTCTCTGGTCTGATGAGCTCAGGATAGAACTTTTTGGCCTTAAATCTAAGCGGTATGTGGAGAAAACCAGGCACTGCTCATCACCTGTCCAGTACAGTCCCAACAGTGAAGCATCATACTGGTTGCAATCGAGGGAAAGATGAATGCGGCCAAGTACAGGGATATCCTGGACAAAAACCTTCTCCAGAGTGCTCAGGACTTCAGACTGGACCGAAGGTTCACCTTTCAACAAGACAATGACCCTAAGCACACAGCTAAAATAACGAAGGAGTGGCTTCACAACAACTCTGTGACTGTTCTTGAATGGCCCAGACAGAGCCCTGACTTAAACCCAGTGAGCATCTCTGGAGAGACCTGAAAATGCTATCCAAAATGCTGGAGGAATGGCAGAGGATCCCCAAATCCAGGGGTGAAAAACTTCTTGCACCTTTCCCAACAATACTCATGGCTGTATTAGATCAAAAGGTGCTTCTACTAAATACTGAACAAAGGGTCTGAATACTTAAGACCATGTTATATTTAAGTATTTCTTTTGTAATAAATCTGCAAAAATGTCAACAATTCTGTGTTTTTCTGTCAATATGGGTTGCTGTGTGTACATTAATGAGAAAAAAAAATTAACTTAAATGATTTTAGCAAATGGCTGCAATATAACAGAGTGACAAATGTAAGGGGGTCTGAATACTTTCCGTACCCACTGTGTATATGCGTGTATATATATTACCATATTTAATTATATACCTTATTTATGAAATTGAGGCTGTTAGAGTGTTTTGTTAATCTATTTACCTCTTGTTGTTTATTATTATTATTTAGTTCCTTCTTTAATTCTCTTGTTTATCATTTTCTGAAGTGTCAAGTAGTCTATCTGAACATTTTTTAAGGTCTATAAGTTTGCAAATTTACACACCTACTTTGTACAATGTTTTTGTCTGTAAATTTGTAAAATACATTTTTTCACTATGATATGAACAATCAGGGCAAGACAACAGTGCACCGTATTAAACAACATGAACCGCTATCCCTCCTAACCTCATTAACTGTACATCAAATGAAACATGATGCTGACTCTGAATAAAGCTATGAAGTGTGTTTAACTCCTCCATGGTTTGTGTCCTCAGAGCCACAGCTTTCGGTGTGCTGAATGGCACATGTAAACTGGCAGCTATCATTAGCACTTTCATCTTCGGCAAGTTTATCGGCATCACCAAGATCGTCCCCATCATCCTGTCCTTCTCAGCGCTGGTGTGCGGAGGACTGCTAGCGTTTAAGTTGCCTGAGACACGAGAGGTCATTCTTCAGTGAAAAAGCCAAACTCCTCAAGGCCTCAGCGTTGGGTCCAGCTGGACACTGGATGACCGCATGCTGGACAGTTGAACACTTCCAGCAAAAGAGAGAGCTGAGTCACGTCAAGCTGATATGTTAGGACCACTGTAACCTAGTATTACTTTAAACTAGAGTTGTAGAGCATATGTTTGTTTAAAGTGTTCACAGTGGCTATATTTTGAATAAGGAATCCAAATGTGGAACTATATTTGCTATAATCACACAAAATGATTTAGAGGTGAGTGCTAATATCAAACCCCCTTTTTATATTGGAACAAATAGTAATTTTAATATGTAAAAATTAAGCTGTTTTTGCTTTTTTGCAACAGAAATCTTTATCACCAACGTAATTTGCTCACCAGATTTTGGTCATCTGCTAGTTTTTGTTGTGTTGTATTTGTTAATGCTGTGGTATACTGTATATTTATTTCACATTAGATAATTATATTTTTACTTAGTTTTAACTTAGTGGATTCGCGTCTTTTCAAATATTGTTTTTAATGCCTTTTAATTCGAAAATGATCATACTACATCAGAATGACGTTGTTTGTATGAAGATAGACATTTTTTTAATTTGACTTATGTGCAGTGTGTATAATGCTCATTTCCTGTGAGGGAAATATGTAGATTATGTGATTTAGATTTTTTTTTTTTTTTTTTTTCTGTTTTGAACGTGTGAGTAGTAATTATGAAGGAATGGTTCTAAAATAATTGTTTTACGTCTTTCTTTTTTCCACTTTCGACTGCAGAAAAGGTTATTCAAATGTATTTTGTTTTAAGAGGTCAACACTGATTAAACGCTACAAAAAGGCATCCACAGTAAGTCTTGCTAGCTTTATGTCAAATCTAAAATATATTCTTTTTATATTTTATGTTCAACAATTTAAACAAGGATCAAATTATTGTTTGTTCTGGTTTGTGATGGTATAAAAATAAAATCTAAAACAATTTTACTTTTGATTTTCAGTGATTTCTCAGCACAATATAATGAAAGTGGGAAAGAAAATGAGAAAACCACAGTATTTTTGGTTTTAGATTTAGTTCCCATGCTTCTCGGAGTATGTGCACATGGAAAGGCGCTTGTAAAAACAAGGCCAGGGCTCACGTGTGAATCAGTCACACCTCTTGTTATGCTCGCTCACTTGTGCAAAGGTGTGAAACAAAAATCTAATATACCAAGTTAAAAAGTAACTAAGTGCAGTAGCTAAAGTCAAAGCGGTTAACATGCAATTTACCAAATGTACAAATGCATTCATGTATGTATCCACTGCAAATACAAGCATGAGGAAGAGATATTTTAGTAGTGTTTCTGTGGGAGTTTGATGGAAAGAGACACACAGGTGCCAGCTTCACTCATTCTACGGCAGTACAGAGGTGCCAAATCTAGCACGCTGCTCATTCACTCTCACACCACAGAAAACAGAGAGGGCAGCCTGGAGGTCACCGAGCTCGGAGAATCCATTCTCAAGAAATGAATCGTGAATGAAAATGTTCATGGTTACCTGGTTAGATTAAAACTGTGAGCGCACACTAGTCTAAACTATTGAGATAGGCCTACACACAAATGCTAATTTTTATTCTTCGAAAGCCTCTGTGGTACTGATATGATAACATCATTGGAAATCACTTTATTGTAAGAAACACCGGTTATCAGATATGGATAAGCTGTTTTGTGGAACTGGTTTAAAGTTCCGGCGTGCTTGTGTTTATACACAGTTGCGTAAAGACAACATGATGTCATTGTCACACACCTAAAATAAGCGGAGGCTTTTGAGTGAGCAGAGGAGGCCCGGCCGGCTTGAGAACAGTGCAGCTGGCGGATTCAATGAAGGAGCATCTGTTAGGCTTGAAACAACCACATGTGACGACCCCAGGCTGGACTCCGCTTCACCCACGGTGAAAGCTAATCCGGCGATCCACAGCGCAAAGTTGATGTTTTTCCTCAGTGACCAGTACGGATCAGCTCCAGGCCTGGCAAAGAGGATATCATCCTCTTTTGGAAGGCCAAACAAAGTAGTTTCACTTTAACAGTGAAACACACAGCGTCTATACGACAATGCGGTGGAGGCAACAACAATACTACAACGAGAATAAAAGTTACATCTTCTTTCTTTGCGTGAACATCTGGGAAGCATTATGCAAATCTTCCTACATAGTGACGTAGAGATGTGGACTTTAATAAAGAATATCTCTTTGGATTTGAGACTTTAGTTTTTGCAACTTTGCAACAGATCTTCTTCATGCACCAAAGAGCTTGTAACCCTCCAAAGAGAAAGAAAAAAATAATAATTGCATCATATGACCCCTTTAAACTGATAGGTTGTGGAATGCATAAGAAGTTTCTTAACAGCCGGTCACTTAAACATAAAAAAAGTCTTTCCATTTCCATATTTTCAGGTTACATTTAATATAATTAGTCCTATATATTAATATTTTTCCATGTGATAAAATTATATTATCTAAGTAAATATAATTAATTTTTACTATGCATTGTTCAATCAATCAGATATAATTTGTTTTTTTGTAATGTCCTCATTATCACTTTGAATCTCTAAATTCCCACTTCACTGACCACAGTGACCACAGTCGACCACTAAACTGCAAACCTGCTCACCAGTGTGTGTGAATGTCACACCTCAAGTGCAGTCTGCTAATGGAGTTTCCTAAGCATCATTAAACATCATTAAGGTCAATTATGCTGTTTAGCTCTTTGAAATACAACTCCATACAGACAACTAGCAGCAGTTTTGAATTATTGAGCTGAGGACTGGGACTGTATCATATATATATATACCACTGATAGTGGGAATCATCAAATGATCAAGCTCAACTGTTTTACATTAGTTTGTAGTTTAACCTAAAACTAAATGACATAAAAGTACTATTGAAGCATGCTTATTTGATATTCATTATAAGATTTAGGGTCAAGATAGTTCAAAGAAGTTTCTTATGTTTACCAAGACTGCATTCATTTGAATAAAAATACAGTAAAAACAATAAAGCTTATTATTACAAGTTAAAATAACGTGATGCGTTTTTTCTTTGTTGAATCGAAAGTTCGGAACAGCATTTGTTTTTATATACATATCTTTTGTAACATTATAAATATCTTTACTGTCACTTCTGATTTATTTATGCTTCCTTGCTGAATGAAAGTATTTCTTCAAAAATTATTATTTCCTTTTTTTTTGTGAATCATCAGAAGTAAGTTTCTTAGATAAATTAAAATCGATTAAACAGAAACCACATTGTTTGGTGGGTTGCACGAGATGAGTATTCTGGGAGAGTTGCTGCACTAGTTTGTTGTTTTGAAGAGGAGTCAAAATTCACACCTCTGCTCCTGTGGCCTCTCGGAGTCTTTCCCAGACAGATCCAGGCCGAGTCCTGGGGTCAGAGAAACAGCGATGGCTACCACAAGCCTGCAGAGGTGTCACCTCGCACCTCTGAGTCCAACATATAAACCTCCAGCCCTCCATCCCTTCATTCACCCTCAGATTCACAGTATGGAAAGCTCAAGCCACAGCCAGCAGAACCAGTGGAGCTGCTCAAGCTCAGAGTCAGAGTTTTACAGTGTTTCCTCTCCAGACACCGTTTCGCCGAATGCATCCATGGAGCGGGGCTTCTCTCCGTCCCACCAGGCCCAGCCTGCATGCTCAAAATCAGTCAAACCTGCAAGCATCGTCAAGAGGAAACGCAGATTAAGGCTGAAGAACCCGAGCGAGCAACGGCAGAACGCTAGTGAGAAGGAGAAGTTGAGGATGAGGGATCTGACCAAAGCTCTCCACCACCTCAGGACCTACCTGCCGCCGTCTGTAGCTCCCGTAGGCCAAACGCTGACCAAGATCGAGACGCTACGGCTCACCATACGCTACATCTCGTTTCTGTCTGCTCAGCTGGGTCTCAGTGAAGAAGAGCTGAACCAAAGGAGGAACGTGAACTCCAGCAGCTGCTCATATTCTCCAGAGATCGTTGGTTATTTTCAGTACAGGACTATGGCTGGAGACTGGGTTGCGGCGCAAGGACAGGGTTATGGGCATTATGAAGGACAGTATGAAGGTTTCTCTGCTCACACAGGGCAATCTGATGAGATCAGCATGGATCAGTATGACGGTTCCTCACAGCAGCATTCAACAGAGCAAATCTTCTCTGCAAATATAGACGGCTTCCTCCAGTCACAACAGTGTGCTCAAACAACACAGACCTACCAGGTAAGTAAATAATACTTATTTTTTTATGAATGATAAAATAACTATATATATTTTTTATTATTATTTATTGTAGTATAATGTCATTTTTTTATTTAAATATAATTTATAATATATATTTTATTTTATTTTAATATTAAATAAATAATATTTCATATTAAATTAAATAACATTTAATAAATATAATATATAATTATACTTTTAAATATAAAGCATGTATATAGAAATTTTCTAATATATATATATATATATATATATATATATATATATATATATATATATATATATATATATATATATATATATATATATATATATATATATATATAGTGCACAAGCAGTAAAATAATCATCAGAGTCAAAAATAAATCAATAATTGCCAGACCCCTTTGCATCAGCGCCACTAGATGTCGCAAAACACCAGGTTAAAGATCATTTGTGTAAGTTTGTATTTTTAGATACTGCAAGTGTGACTAGTGACTATTTTCACTTTTTCAACACTTTAAATAACCCATAAATAAATAAATGTAATAGTAGAAAAGTTAATAAGGAAATAAATAGCTTGAAATTGAAATAAAATGAGTTTTAAATTTTTATCTATCCATGTAACTATCTACATGTTTATCAGATATATTTGAAATGTATTTATTCATGGCAAAATATTATATGAATTCAAATTGCCTTTTTATATATTTGTTTTGAGCATTGCACACAAGGCATTTTTTCTCCACCATCAGTGCCATGCGATTAACAGCTGGAAATGAACAAATCAAGCAAGCTAATTTATTTAGATATACTGTACCCTAACCAATTCTCTATCCTGTACGTTAGGTTTATGGCAGAAACTTTGGCCATCATCTTGTTCCTCGATCTTACTGGAGCTGACAGCAGAATATGACGTCTACTGTATTGTTTACAGTAAATGAACGTGGCTGTTCGGCTTCCTATCTTGTGAAAGCAATAAATGTGAACCAGAGTTCATACTGTTAGTCTTATAATGTACGTTATATATGTTATCCATGTATGTCTTGTGTAAATACAAAACTATATTTGATATGTATTTATAATAAAACATGTATTATTACAATATTTATATTTTGTTATTTAGAAATTCTTTCACATGTTGATTTTATATATATATGTATATATGTCTATGTATATATATATATATATTTTTTTTTTTTTTTTTTTTTTTTTTTTTTTTACAGTAATTCCAAATGGAACAATAATATAACAGGGTATCTGCAGAATTTTTTTTATCAAGTTTAAGACTTTTTAAGACATGTGCAAATAAAATGAATACCATATAAACGAGATAGGGCAATGTGTATGGTAACATATTAAACTGTGAAATGACATTAAATTAAATAGCTGCTAACTGCCCATTGCTGAGATGTTCAATAAGATTCACATCAAGGCTCATTGAAGGCCACTTCTCAAAACTCTATAATATTTTGGAACAAAGCAGCCCTGAAACAAAACCAATCCTTCATGTTTCATAGTAAGTTTCATTTAGACCTCATGTGACTTGCCAAAAAGCTTTACTTTCTTCTCATTCGTCCAAAGGACATTCTCTCAAAAACATTGTAACTTGTCAGTATGCATTTTAGACAAATCCAATCTGGCTTTGTGTACAGTTATGTGTATGTGCTGCTCCTTAGAGGATGAGAATCATATTTTTCATTCTCATTTGTTTTTTAATGCTTCAAAATATACTGCTGATTCATAAATATTAAACCTGTCAAAGTTAGATGGATACAGTAGATCACACAAAAATGAAAATCTGTCATTAATTACTCACCCTCATGTTGTTCCAAACTCTTAAGACCTTTATTCATCTTCAGAACACAAATTAACATATTTTTGATGAAATCTGAAAGTTTTCTGACCCTGAGACAGCAGGGGAACTACCAGATCAGATCTCTGTGTGTAGCACTGGCTGCTGTCAGACTCCTTGTGCATACAAATATCTCACTGGACTATTATTGGCAAAAGAAAAGTTCTAAACTTATATTTCCTATTGAGATACTATAGCAAAATATAGAAATAAGTATATATTTATATATATATATATATATATATATATATATATATTCCTATTGAACATCTATTTGCTCATGAAGAGCAGCACAAACTGCCTGTACACTGAGAGATACAGAAATCACTCCACTGCAGTATTTGCCTTTATTGGTTGTTCAACTAATTATTGGGTTAAAGGTCACATCATGTTGTTCCAAAGACCTCCGTTTATCTTCAGAACACAGTTTAAGATATTTTAGATTTAGTCCGAGAGCTCTCAGTAGGCTACCTCCATTGAAGCTGTGTGTACGGTATACTGTACATGTCCAGAAAGGCAGGAAAAACATCATCAAAGTAGTCCATGTGACATCAGAGGGTCCGTTGGAATATTTCCGTTGGAAAAATACATTTTGGTCAAAAAATAATAAAAATTATGACTTTATTCAGCATTGTTTTCTCTTCCGTGTCTGTTGTGAGAGAGTTCTAAACACATCAGTTCAATGATATCGGGTTCGCGAATTAATCATTCAAGGTAACCGGATCTTCTTGAACCAGTTCACCAAATCGACTGAATCGTTTTAAACGGTTTGTGTCTCGAATACGCAATAATCCACAAATGACTTAAGCTGTTAACTTTTTTAATGCGACCCGTTTTAAGCCTGGTTCACACTGGCCAGACAGAGGAAATGCGGCTAGAGACTTCTTAAAAAAAACATAACAAATTCTAACAGACCCTAAACCTTTGAACAGTGTGTAAAAATATCATGGCAATACACCAAAAGTCTTTACTGCTTGTTGGATAATATTTCACCCTCATTAGCTGTTTCCACATCTTTTTGCCTGTTTACAGTGTATTGCCACTAGAGGTTGTCAGTTATGTTCTGATTCAGTGAATCATGTAATTGTGCTGCATCAGAAAAAACCAAGCAAATGTGCCGTTTCCTGCTAATTTAACCAAAACAATGACCAGAAAGGAAACTACTTTGATCACAGATAATTTACTTGATATGTTGTAGTGTATTCCATCCAACCCATCCGGCCCTGATCCATCAGATGTAATGTGTATTCAGTCTGTGACAGATGAAGCCTATTGCTGCTAATAAAGTTCAACTGACTGTGAAAAGCCTGTTCACACCGCAAAGTCTAGCCACAAATGTAGCCGTTGAGACCCCCCTCACAATACTCATGTCCTAATGTGAGCGAGATGTATTTTGTATGCATAGAACAGTTGTGTGTGATTTACAGTAAGTTGTGGAATTAGTCCACAAAGTTTATTTTCCAGCTCGTGAGGGATATTTGATGTGCAAATCCCAATGTCAAATACACACATTCGGCTCTTTCATCTTGGAAGGCAAATACACGATTAAAATGTGTGAATGTGTCACAATCACATGTTAATCGGCTCATAATCCCTTGGATGTTAAACAAAGTTAGAGGATAGCCCCCAAATTAAAGTGGGAGTTCACCTAAAAATGAAAATTTGCTGAAAATGTACCCATCAAAGATGTGGATTTGGCTCACCAATGGATCCTCCGCTGTGAATGGGTGCCGTCAGAATGAGAGTCCAAACTGCTGATAATTAACATAAAAATAAATCCATCAAACCCTTTGCTTCTGGCCAAAATAGTCTTCATCCATAATCCATATCCATCCATAGTCCATGCTTCATAATAACGCTTCTTTCGGTAAAAAAGTAATTCTTCAGTTGTTCTCTCACGTCTAAGTCCACTGACATATTTTTTTTAAACTGTTTTTCACTTGTTGTTTCACTTGATTTGGGCATATATCTTCCTGATTCAGATTAAATTACTTTTTCACTGGAGAAAGCAATATGATGGATAGAGGACTTTGTAGCTGGAAGCAAGTTTGAAGTTAAAACCTCATAATTATGGATTTGTTTCTTACAAACTTGCAACTTTTCCTGATGGACTGGAGTTGTGTTGATTACGTGTGGATAATTTTGATGTTTCTATCAGCTGTTTGGACTCTCATTCTGACGGCACCCATTCAGGATGCATTGGTGAGCAAGTGATATAATGCAAAATTTTTCCAATCTCTTCTGATGGATAATCAAACTCATCTACATCTTCTTTGGCCTAAGGGAGGGGGGAGTAAATTTTGAGCAAATGAATGAACTATTCCTTTAAGTTACATAAGACAGCCTCTCATTCTGGTAGTTTAGTTCGGTTTACCAAATTTCAATTTCATATCTACAATCTACAGTCGGGTGTGGATTCAAATAGAACTGAAAACCAGCATGTCTGTCAAAAATAGTGTTTTTATGATAAAGTTCATCAGAACTTTCTGAACCAACTCTGTAAACATTTTCATTCTTTGCACCTTTGATTGGGAAACTACACAATCTTCCTAGTTAGAATTAACATTTTGACTTAAAATTACAACATATAATATGTGTTGATATCTATGTTTATGTGTGTCTCTGTTGATGCAGGAGTCAAATGCGACACTTCTGTTTGTGGGAACTGCAGGCACTGATCTCATCCACCACCATCATCTGCTTCATCACTACAGGAGCCCTAAGAAGGTGTTCCTTTCAGGTCAAAGCTTCATGTCTAGCTATTAATGTAATCAAAATAGTGTTAATCGTGTTAACATGAAGGAGCGGGTGTGATGTGATTGTGTTTTTCTCATGCTCCTCTCCTCACATATTTTAATGGCAGCCACAAAACTGAGCCTTATCTGTTGACTACTTTATTTGTAAGTCAGGGGATGATTTGGATTTGTAATCTGAGATGCAAACGTCTCAGACCTGAATCAAACATGTCATCAGCAGTAAATTAGCATTGACCTTGAAAAGCCCAGGGACTCTAGAGTCTGAGGTCATGAGGAAAATACACACAAACACAAATAAGAAGTTCTTTATGGTTGTTCAGCTTCAGACGGAGTGCAGCGAAGCCGTTACTGCATTCCTCAGAAATACTGTAGATGTGACGACCGAATTGTTCTGCACTCAGTTTCAACACTAGCTTTGTATCTGGTGGTAGAAAATAACATGTGCATCAAGATTTATGTTAAGAATGTATAGTTGATTAATGGAAAGTGCTGTAATTGGTCATTATTATATGTTTATAAAATTATATTATATGTTCTTTCAGTTAATTTATTCTTTTGTTGTGATAAATTAAAAATATATATTTTTTAATCATTTTAAAAATATTACATGTAGCTGGTAAATTTGCAAACTGTGTGTGTGGTGTGTGTGTGTGTGTGTGTGTATATATATATATATATATATATATATATATATATATATATATATATATATATGTATGTATTACTGCATATGCATACTACCTTTATGAATTTTGGGATCAGTAATATATATATATATTTAAATAATCTCTTATGCTCACCAAGGCAGCATTTATTTTATCACAAAATCAGTATAAATCAGTGTATGGGCATCAATATTTATGTTAAAATTGTATAAATAATAAAAAAAATAGTAGATGCTCTTATTATATATTTTTATATTTATTATATATTTATATATATATATTTTTACACATACCATAAACATGATGAAATGGATATTAATTGTTGTTTACATATATCTGAATCAATTTTAATTATAATCTTTACAATAATTACACTCAAAAATCAACATTGTTGCTGTTTGCAATTTTCAGTTTTGTTCATTGCATCATGAGTTTATCTATCTATCTATCTATCTATCTATCTATCTATCTATCTATCTATCTATCTATCTATCTATCTATCTATCTATCTATCTATCTATCTATCTATCTATCTATCTATCTATCTATCTCTTTTTCTGGCCCTCACACCTCACATCTGAGGCAGGGGAAGCTGCTCTTTCCCACAGACCCCCTACTTCTGGTGTCACTTCTCCTCTCAAGTACTGACTGGGATCCACTGAGGTGCCAACTCACACCTCACAGAGGATATATACAGCAGGAACATGCTCCTCCAGAAACCACAGCCTCATTCAGCAGACAATTTCTCAACTCTGCAGCCATGGATATCTCCAGCTCTTCTCTTCAGCTCCAAGACAGCAGCGCTTCCAAGTTTGACTGCGAGAACCTTCTGGATCAGAGCTACGCTGTATCAGATGCGGGATACTACAGCGCCTGCAGCAGCCTGTCTCCAACCTCTTCCCTCGATTCCTGCGGCTTCTCCCCTCCGGCTGACCCTAGCAGAGCGGGACAGGACATACTGCAGATCTTCCCTCATGACAGCATCACCACCCAGGAGAAGAGCAAGGTCCAGCCCCCCAAGAGAACCGGACGGCCAAGGTCAAAATTCCCTGGAGTGAAGCGGCAAACGGCAAGTGAACGTGAGAAGCTGAGGATGAGAGATCTGACGAAAGCTCTTCATCACCTCAGGACGTACCTGCCTCCATCAATGGCTCCTGTCGGAAAAACCTTGACCAAGATCGAGACGCTGCGGCTCACTATCCAGTACATCTCCTGCCTGTCCGCTCAGCTGAAACTCAGTGAAGACGAGGAACATCGTGGATCTCAGGCCGAGGTCAACGCTGCATCAACCATCTTCGACAGCTTCACTGCGACCCCTTCAGATCCTTTCAGAAGTTTCCCAGCTCAGCAGTTCCCATCTATGACCTGTTCTCAGGTGTGTACATGGTACTCCAACAGTATTTAGATACTATTTTAGATAATAATATTTCTTATTACATTTAAATACAAAATAAATACAGACTTTATAGGAAATGTTATACTTAGGGGTTTTTTCGTGTGTAAAACTGATATACTATTATAGTGTTGTTCTATTTTTTTACATGTTTAGTAGATTTGGGGATTTTTTTCTATATAGTTATTATTTTTATTATTATTTATTTATTTATTTATTCAAGTTGTTTAGTTTCCTAGGCACCAGGCTTTTAATTTATAAAAAAAAATTAATTATTTTTAACATTTATTTTAAGTAAAATAAAAATTATGGGTTTAGTTTTAGATTTAGTTTACTATAATAAACCTGGTTATTGTGATGTGTTATATATATAACATATGTTTCCATAATAATAATAATAATAATTCAATTCTTTGCATTTTAACAATTTAATAGAGTAATAAAAAATGCTCCTGTTCTCTTTCTTAATTTGATCTGTATTTTATTCTTCCAGACTCCAGTCGAAGGTGATTTCCTTTCAATCCCAGCTCCAGAATTTTGGTTTCTCGAGCAGGACAATTCATTCCATGGACAGTGCTGATCAAAATGGTCTGAAATGCACATTATCTTAATTCAGATATTAATTTGCATTTAATGTTTGTACAATAATGAAAATGAAAGACTTTATATTTGTAAATATTTGTACAGCTATTTATATTTTTCTATGTTTCAAAATATATTAATATTTATGAATTTTCTGGAAAATAAAGCCTTGGAATGTCACTTTTTTCATCACTTTTGTGATTTGTTTTTTATTGTTACATACAAATGATTTCAATATTATGCTCTTTAAACAATGTACAACACAAAGCAGATCCAGTTAAGCAGCATCCTAATGAGAGACAGCTGTGACGGTCACTCCATCCCGCTGTAATTCACACATTTAAGGAAACAGCCCTGCAGAGGGAGCATTAATGTGGGAAGGAAAGTAAACTAACTCTCACAGCTGAGCTCCTTTAATGCCCCTTAGACCTTAAATGAAGCTCTGTGGGACTCTTCTTCTGAAATGCAAGATCTGATGCATCTTACAAGCCAAAAAGATAAACTGACTTGTTTCCTGATACCTTAAATTCTCTCGAGGTACTAGGAAAAGTTCACCCCAAAATGAAAAATTGCTGAATATTCCATTGGATCATCCCAGATGAGTTTCTTTGTTCATTGAAACAGATTTAGAGGAATCTAGCATTATATCACTTGCTCACTAATGTATCTTCTGAAGTGAATGGGTGCCGTCAGAATGAGAGTCCAAACAGCTGATAAAAACAACACAAATATCCACCAGTAATCAACAGAACTCTAGTCCATAAATTAACAAAAGAAGTGAAAAGGTGTGTGTTTGTAAGAAACAAATCCATAATTAAGTCCTTTTAACTTTAAACCATAATTTCTGGCTAAAATACAAGTCCATAATAACCCTTCCTCCATTCTGACGGCACCCATTCACTGCAGAGGATCCATTGACGATCAAGTGATGTAATGATACATTTCTCTATATCTCTTCCGATGAAGAAACAAGCTCATCTACATCTTGGACAAAGACTACACAGCAATAATACAAATGCTGTGACTGCATTAAAGATATTAATAGCACCATTAGTGACGTGAGTGACAGCTGTTCTTCGATGTCCGTTTTTCTGTGTGGTAAAAGTCGTAAGATTCCTGAAGGTGACGATTCTGCAGCTGCTTTCAGACACCATGATAATGAATCACTTCCTCATCCTCCCTTCCTGCCATTTGTCCTGTCTTGTCTACTTCCTCTGTTGAGGCCATAATGACACAGAAGAACCGACCATGTTCATCTAGTTATAGAAACACAGAAGAACTGACCACGTTCATCTAGATATTCTAGAAACAAGAAGTCCTGTAATGTGCCGTTACAATTACTGAAGGTCCACTGTGGATGCTGTTAGTTCATCTTTCATAAGCAGTATGTGCAAAAGCAGTATTTTTCCCATTCATTTCCTCCATAGGTTTTTCAAAAACAATTAAAACGACAAGCTTTTGATTTCAGGTTGACATTCATAAAAAGAAAAAAGCCAACAAAACTACTTGTTCTATGAAGAATTGCCAATAAATCATTAATGAAAAAATGATCATCATAAATGACAATACACTATCAAACTGATGATTTTGAATATAAAATATATTTGATGAATATTTAAATGCATACAAACATTTTTTAAGCGAAGGAAAATTGACATCATAATTATAAACAACCATTATAACATACTGCAGAATATTTAATCACTCTTATTTACTAATTAAAGGCACAGAACGGCTGATAAACGGACTTGATGAGAAAATGTCTGTATTTGTTTTCAAAACATAAATAAATGGCCTACTCATGTTAGTATGAAAATATTCTCCAGAAACATTGATAATGAGAGTGATTGATTAGGCTGATTGTTGAGTCAGCCAGTTCATCACGTTTGCTTTGTTTTCAGAAACCCATTTCATGTTGGCTTTTGTCTGTTCAATGGCCTGCTCTATTGCTTGCATACCAAAACTAAAACCGCTTGCTTCGATGTCCTCTTTAAATCTCTGCAACTGTGATGTGTAAAAAAAAAAAAAAAAGAGAGAAAAAAAAGGGATGAGTCACACATTTTCATATTTTCTATTTATGTCTACCAAACATTATTTTTTTTAAGATATAAGATAAGATATTTCTTAAATATATACATATATGTGTATCTACATAATAAATATACACATACACACGCATATATTATGTAATCAAATGTTTTGGATGCGATTATTCACGATTAATCATTTTTAATCATTTGATAGCACTACTATATATATATATATATATATATATATATATATATATATATATATATATATATATATATATATATATATTCCATACATACACATACACTCTTTAAAAGTCTGAGGTCAGTAAGATTTTTTAGAAGTTAATTTGAAATAAAAGCAAAGATACACTCAAGTGATCAAAAGTGACAGTCAAAACATTTAAAAGTCACAAAAGATTTATATTTCAAATAAATGCTGTTCTTTTGAACTTTCCATTCAGCATAGAATAAAAATGCTTCTTGGGTTCCAGAAAAAAATATTAAGAAGCACAACTGTTTTAAACATTGGTAATAATAATAATAAATATTACTCGAGCCTTGCCATCAAATGAATAAAATAATGATTTTCTTCTGTAATAGTTTCGCAATTACTATTTTTACAGTATTATCTATAAAATAAACTGTATTTTGGTGAGGCGTTCAAAAACATTTGAAAAATCATACCGACCCTAGACATTTAAACAGAAGTGTAATCATTTTTGTTTTGCATTTGCAAATAAAACCTCTTATTCAAATGGCTCAAACCTGTTGCAGTTCAAATTTTGTAGAAAACTTTTTCGTGATGCCTTGGATAAGTCTTCCAAAAAAGAAGAATCCATCATCATAACTGTGGAGATCACAAGATAAAATGTATCAGTAGAGGTTATAAATATACACTGAGAAAGAAAGAAGGAAAAACAGTGCTTACTCTTCAGTTAGACGTTTCCAGTTGGCTCTGATAAAGTCCCAAACCAACGGCTGCCCTATTACATTGCCTGAAATATACACAATGGCGGAGGTAACGTCCTGCTTCCTGACCAGATTTGGGTCTGTTGTGAATTCCAGGTACCTTCAGAAAACAGGCAATTAAATGAGTATACATTACATTAAACCATTAAAATAAATACATTAAAATAAACAGATTTCCATCATACAGCATTTACGGTATACACAACCATTCACAAGTTTGGGTCAGTAAGACATTTTAAAACTAGCCTCTTATGCTCATAAAAGCTGCATTTCTTTGATCATAAAATACAGTGAAATCATTGCAAATATTGCAATTTAAAAGAACTGTTTTACGTTTGAATATATCTTAAAATGTTATTTATTCCTATGATGCAAAGCTGAATTTCCAGCATCTTCCCATAATTCCCATACGCTGATTTGCTGTTCAAAAAGCATTAACTATTGTAGGATTATAATTTTTATGATTCTCTGATTAATAGAAAGTTAAAAAGAAAACCATTTTTTTGAAATGGAATGTCTTTACTGTCACTTTTGATCAATTTAAAGCATTACCTTTTTTTTTTTTGGTAGTTTATGTTGTAAGATGCAGTATATAGGACTCACCTGTTTAACAGCCAGGGCTCTCTAGTGCATGACAGACCAAATAACAGCTTCTTTGTCTCTGCAGCAATGGTACAGTTCCTGAACATCTGCCATCCGAAATCCCACTCTTCAACACCACCAGCGGCAATGGCAGTGCAGTACACGGTGGTCTTCAGATTTGGGGCAATTCTTAAGAGAGAAATAAATAAGTAAATAAATAAATATTGAATGGAACTGAACCAAACCAGAAAGATCTGAAGTGAACTGATTTGAATTAAACTGAACAATATCTGAATGAACAGAACTAGAAAGACCTGAGATTGTTTTAACTGAATTCTGAATTGAACTGAATTAAATTTGACTTGCTGAACTAAACTAAAATCTGTGATATCAATAGACTTAGAAAGATCTTTACTGGAACTGAATTGAATTAAACTCCCATAAAAAGATTTAAAAAGAACTAGAAATAAGTGAGAACTGAATTCTGACTTAAACTGAATCAAAGTAACTGAACTAAACTAAAATCAGTGGCATGGACTGGACTGAACTAAATTTAGAGTGGAACTGAACTGAACTCCTAGATATAGAAAAAAATGCACTGAAATGGCTTGAAATGAATTCTGACTTGAATTAAAAGAAAATGTACTGAATTCAACTAAAATCAGGAGCTAAAGGGGAAATTAAAGGGATAGTTCACCCAAAAATGAAAATTACCCAATGATTTACTTCCCTCAAGCCATCGGTGTGTATGACTTTCATCTTTCAGATGAATACAATCAGAATTATATTTGAAAAATGATGGCAGCGAATGGGGGTCGAGAATTTGAAGCCAAAAAAGTACATCATAAAATGTTCTCGACATGGATCTGTGGGAAGCTATAAAGGTCTTCTGAAGCGAAGCAATGCATTTGTGTAAGAAAAATGTCCATACTTAAAACTTTATAAATCGTAATCTCTAATCCAACCCCCATTCACATTTCATTTTTGGGTGAAATAGCCCTTTAATTGAACTTGGCTCCCATAAAGAGATTGAAAATAATTCAAAAGAAGTGAATTGAACTGACTTAAACTAAATACTGATTTGAATTGCACTGAATGAAACCGATTAGCTGAACTAAACTAATGGCATGAATGGACCTAGAAAGAGATGAACTGGCATGAATTGAATTCAGAGTGGAACTGAATCACTGAACTGAACTAGATTCAAGTCAATCAGCAGAATAAGAGAGAGCTGATCTGAACTGGTATGAACTGAATTCAGATTTCAGACTGAGAGAAGTGGTTTTCATACGGGTTACTGTCAGGGTTCTTCATCCACTGTCTGTACCACATGCTAGTGAGCTCTGAACATCCTTTCACTCCAGTTTTGCAGGCCATTAAGATTGCATTTACTTGGTTGTATCTAAAAACAGAAGTTACACAAACAATATTTTAGTTAAATTTCCCCTATAGTGAACATCCCTTATATGACTATTTTTTTATGCAAAAACAGAAGTGTTATGTAACTTCTCTTTTAAAGGGTTCATATCATGCTTTTTTCCCCTTTGAGGTCCACTTAGTTTTTTCTCTAGTAATAACGGTTATAACTGTTATAATTTAGTCTTTCATGACCATATTTCACCCCCGTCTCTGAAACGAGCTGTTTTTGCGGTTGTGCCTATATCACTTCTAAGTAAACATCCTCTTTGCATGGAAAATTACCTGTGGTTAGCACAAGCTCTGCCAGATTAACCTACACTTGATTCATATTTACCACATTAGTCTTGTGTTTGTGAATAGCATATCATTTCCTCAGTACTTCACTGTGGTAATGTTAAAGTGTGTATGTGGGTGGTCATTTCTTCTTGTGGCCTGTCTGACGTCAATACAGAACAAGCAATGAGGAGAAAGTTTTCACAGTAGCCTACTTTAACTTTTTCCAAAAATCAAGAACAATTTGATTTCTCATGATGTGACCCCTTTAAAATTCTTCATAACAGCTTCATGCTTTTCATAGAATTTAAGTTGTAAGTGATTGTGGTGGCTCATTGTGGTGTCACTAATATTTAGAATAAACTGTGAACAAAGTGATGGTGTATTTACTGGTCCATGTATCTTGGAGGTTTCTGAGTCCAGTTTGATGTGATAACTTTGAAGTGGTCAAAAAGAGGCTGCACCTTTCTCCGCAGGTAAGTCTGCAGTGTTGTAAAGAAATGTATAAATTATATATACTGTATATATATATATATATATATATATATATATATATATATATATATATATGTGTGTGTGTGTGTGTGTGTGTGTGTGTGTGTGTGTGTGTGTGTGTGTGTGTGTGTGTGTGATACAGATATGTTATATTTTGTAATAAGTAAACAAAGATACCTGCAAAGGTCCATAGACTTCTGTTCGGTCAAACATGAGGAAAAAGTACTGTAAATTGCTAATTGCAGATTCCCACGGTATGTACTCCTTCTCCTCGTACAGATACTCGGTTGTTCTCAGAGCCAAGGTTATGCTGATTATCTGTGCCCTACGAATAATCATATTCAGATTCCCAATAATGTCATTATTTACAGCCAGTTCATTTTGTCCACTGATGAAATATATTTGCAGCAAGAGCTTACCTCGCCAAATTAAATGCATCATCTATGATCTGGCCCCTATTAAGAACTGGAATAATCTATGTGAGAACAGGGAAATAACAAATGTTATTCTATGTTATTATATATATATATATATATGGATGCTAAATGGATCATTTGTGATGCTTACTTTAAACTGATTATTTTGGGGATTTTATTCAGGTATGCTTCTTTGATGCTCAATGTTTAAAATGAAATGAAAGGTAATGAGCGACTTACTTTATGATTTGTAGTCAGTTGTTTGAGGAGACGTTCCCAGTTCTGGGGATCATAATTAACCCTGTAGTATCCCGTGACATTCAGGTTGGCCAATAACCAGTCTGTTTCAGTCTTCATGGGTTCGTATGAAGCTGTTTTATTACGCAGCCAGTGCTGGCCCATGTTTTGGCCATTCTTCATCCATTTGATTGGCACAATCCATTCATAACTGCAATCATTTTTGAACATACACTCAGTATACTTTAAAAGGACAGGACTCTGTTGGCACATTTGTCAGCGTAAACATACTTGTAGTCAGATGGCTTGTACACTACTGCCTCTGGGTGTATCAGGAAGTGCTGCTGAGAGATACTTCCTGTTCGAGTGTCAATAGTTACGACAGGGAAACCCATCTGAAGAATCCAGCGATTCATGATTTCATTGACTGAGGCTGGGAGACGGATTCCCGAATCTGCATCTACAACCTAAAAAAAAAAAAATTGTAGTTGTAAACACAAACAGACTCACACTAATATTTATTGATTCCATTGCATTATTTTTGCAACTTACTTCCTGCAGTTTCTTCCAAAGATCTGTGTACACAGTGTTGCTGAATGCATACTCTTGCAAATAGTACTGTGGAAATCATACACGGTGGTTAGACTGTGAAAAAGCCAGTCGAATGAACACATCATAATGCCTCAAACTTTAAATCCCCAAACCCTTCAGACATACATGAAGTCCTTTAGCAAAGACAGACTCTGTCAGAAACTCAGAAAGCATTCTCAGGACTGCAGCCCCCTGAAACGACAGCATTAAATTAATGCTGAAATATGACACTGTTTAATAGTGATATTTCAAGCTGTCTTTAGCACAACCTTGCTATACGTGATGGTATCAAATAGCTGATTGATCTGATCAGGTGTGATGATTTCGTCTTCTCGTGAAGAAAGGGGGTGGGAGGAAACAAGAGAGTCGACGGCAAACGCTCTCTGAACCTGTTGCTGCACCATCAGCTCTTTCTTCAGGAGAGAAAAGACAGTTCATTTTGTGTGCCTTGACAGAGGGCAGGTGGCAAAATATATATATATATATCTAAAAAACTTACAATATTCCAGGTGGGTTCAGCATAATCAGCTCCAAGATATGAAACATAACTTGCAAAACCTTCATTGAGCCACAGGTCGTTCCACCATCTCATGGTCACGAGGTTTCCAAACCACTAGTCAATATATTAACTCATATAAATTAATTTGATTTGGTTAAATAGCACTATTTTTAGAAAAAAAAAAAACATAGACACATGCTCTACATACCATGTGTGCAAGTTCATGTGCGATTACAGTGACCACCCATTCTTTATCTTCATTAGAGGACACTTTAGGATCATAGAAAAGCGATTGCTCTCTGTAAGTGACCAGACCCCAGTTTTCCATTGCTCCAGCAGCAAAATCAGGCAATGCAACTTGGTCTATGGAGAAGAACGTATTAGTCTGACTGCTATTAGTGTTAATGGATTGATGTCAAGGATTTAGGAAAGAGGACCAAATTGCAGTGAGATATAACAAGGGTTTATTGACAAAAGACTGATACAAGAGGGTGGTGAAGTGCACAAGATGCCACAACAGGAACAGCTAGGGAATGCCACTGGGAAGGCTTCAGAATACTTTGGCAACAGAGGGGGCAGCAAGACCAGGCTAATAGAGAAGACCGCACAAGGCACCATAGAGCAGAGCTCAGGAACTTGTTGACCACAGACTCTGTCTGAGACAGACCAAATGCCAGGCAGGTTGAACCAGGGCAGGACACATGGGCACAGGTCAAGAACTCGAACACAAGACTAGACAGGACAAAGCTCCACAAAAACACAAATTAAACTCAAGACAAGGAAAAATATAGACCAGTGAACTAATAAAAGGTTAAAGTAACAAAGTAAGAAATTACCAATTTAACCAACTCAGAATAAAACAAACAAAGCCAAGAATCAAGACTAAAAAAACTAAATATTACAAATAAAAGCAAAAGGCAAGAACAAACAAATTACTAAAACAAGGAGCAAGACAAGAACATGAAATTACAAGGACTAGACAAAACAAGGGCACAAGACCAACCAGACAGGGAGACATGGACAAATATTCAGACCGAGACAGAGGGGGTGTGAATGACCACGATCCAGCAAACACAAAAGTGTAAGGTGCACTATAATTAGGGAGGAAAACACATGAGGGACAGGTGAGCACAATTAGACCAACTAGGCTAACAAGAGGGTGTGGTAAAGAGGAAACAAGGAGGAGGGGCTAAAGGAGCACATGGCCGAGAAAATAACTTAACAAGGCCATGTGCTGACACTAGACACAGGAAACAAAAACATAAAACAAAGTGACAGTCCAAAACCCTGACAACTGAGACCCAAAGTTTGAAACTCTCACCTGATTTGGATAGAGGGTATGTGGTGTTGTAATATTTTTCTAAAAACTTCAAAATAGGGAATGTCACATTGAGGGCATAATCTCCATGACCACTTTCAATGGCTTCTCTACGTCCCCATATTCTGATCTAAAAAGACAAATAAATTCATGCATGTTGCTAAAAATAATGGAAATTATGTAATAGAAATCAGTATATTTAATAACCATTTTTAATTTTATATCTGCATTTCAAATACATGTATAAAAGGAAAGAAGGGAGCAAGAGAGAGAGTTGGTCTTGAATGTCTACCAAAACATTGGCCTCTAGTGGGGATTGTATTTTGGTAAATTCGCTGACGATAAAGGCCAGCAGATATGTTGACATTTTCTGAGTTGGCTCAAATCTGGTCCGTAAAACTTCTTTACTGTCTATAGTGATGCGTTCAGTGCCTAAGGGAAAATCAGAAGATGAGGGACGAATTAAAATATGTCCACAGATAAATCCATGAAGTATAGGGTCAAAAGTTGGGGTCTATAAGATTTATATGTGTGTGTGTGTGTATTGCCATTTAATCCTGATGGAAAAGCTGAATTTTCAGTAGCCATGCATTATTCTAGTCTTTGGTGTCACATGATCCTTCAGAAATCATGATCTGATATCTGATTTGGTGATCAAGTAACATTTCTTCTTATGATCAATGTTGAAAACTGGAAACCATGATGGGTTCTTTGTTGATTTTTTGTAACATTCTAAACGTCTTTACTGTCACTTTTGATCAATTTAATGCAATATTGTTAAATAAAAATAATAATAATGCCAAAAAAAAAACATTTAAATCCTACTGACCCCAGGCTTTTGAATAGTTTGGAGAAAAAAAATAAACTTATTGAAAATAACTGTTTGTATTTTTAAATACTGATGTGAAAATATGGCCTCAGTAAAGCCCCTTTCACACTGCACGTCGGACCCGGCATATTGCGGAACATTGCTGGGTCGCCTTCTGTGTGAAAGCAAACACGTCCCGGGATTGATTCCGGCATTGAACCTGGGTCGGGGACCTAGTAACATTGCCGGTGTTGTGCCCAATTTTGACCCCCTGACAAATTATTACCACCCTTGGCAGGTTTAGGAGTAGGTTTGGGGGAGGGGTAAGGATTGGGGGTGAGGTTAGGATTAGAAAATCAGGTAGCGATTTGAACGAGGAGGGTAATAATTTGGCAGGGGGTCGCCGGGTTCAACCCGGGATGAGCGATGTGTGAACAAAAGCCAGATCTAAAGCCGTGTCGAAGTGATGACTCTTTTACCAGCTGTTCAGAAGGATGATCAACGTTCGCAATGAAAAAATATGTGCAAACTGTAATGAAGCAGAGATCAGTTAGTTCCTCATTTTTCGCGCTGACGCTGAGATCGTTTTCTTGCTTCAGTGAAAGTATAATGTGCCTTACATTTTCGACTCGTACTTTACACGTCACGCGCTGATGTCACGTGTCGTTACGGGATCCTTACGGGTTGTGTGTGAAAGCACGCACATATCCCGGGTCATCACTGGCAGTGTGAAAGTGCAAAATCTAGCAACCCGGGAACAATTTCCGGAACACTGTATTTGCACCGTGTATTTGCAGGATTGGCAGTGTGAAAGTGGCTTAACTGATTAAAGAGCAAGTTATAAACCATCAAACAATCAAGGATAGCATTATACAACTTTAATCAATCAATCTGACATAACTAATAAGCTCTAAACTTCAAATTCTTTCAGACTGGTTATATGTCTTCAGCTTCAAAAAGGATTTTGAGCTCAGAATCTCAGATTGCTAATCGGCCCCCTGGGAATTATAAGGTCAAAATTATAAAATATCAAAATTGATCTATTCACATATTCTTATTCAGTGTCAACGTATTTACATTATGTGATAGATTTTTTGATGTTGTGTACATTATGGGACTTTGTATTTAAAAAACAATAAGGTTCTAACTACACAGTCGAATGGAACACAAACATTTTAAAGCTCAATATCTCAAAACTACTCGGAATGCAGATAGAACCTTATAATTCCAAGGGGATGTAATGTGTCTTACTGTTAAGACCACGATGTAGATGTAGTTGTTTTTAACACTATACTATTTTGTTTTATGTTTGTTTGAAATAAAAGTTATGCATCCCCTGTAATCCAGAAGCATATGTGTTATTTGATAATTTAAATTATATTTATTATATACAAGTTATTTCAATTTAAAAAATGGCTTAATTATTTTCTCAATTAACACAACCAAATCATCCTTATAAAAAAATATGTTAATGATATAAAATATCATCAATCATTAATGTGAGCACTCACCCAGCTCCATGCCATTAGCAAGGGCCACAGTTCCAGGAGGGTGGAGGAGAGTCAGATGGAAGACGGCCTTCATTGACGGCTCATCAAAGCAGGGGAAAGCGTTCCGGGCAGCAGTGGGCTGCATTTGTGTTGTGGCAACAACTCTACCATGATTAAAGTTATCTCAGTTAGACATGCCATTTTTCTAGCTTAGCTTGCAAATGTCTTCATAAGTGAGTGAAGTGTAGCCAAGCATGGTGACCCATAATCAAAATTTGTGGTCTACATTTAACCCATTCAAGTGCACACATACACCATGAACACACATCCACAACAGTGGGCAGCCAATGCTGCAGTGACTGGGGAGCTGTTGGGAGCTCAGTGCCCTACTCAAGGGTATCACCTCAGTCGTGGTATTGATGGTGAATAAAGCTCTGGTCCCCACCTACAATCCTTACCGGAACTGAGACTCGAGCCATGACTTCCCCCTAGCTAAATGTTTTTTTGTTTCATAAATGTTTTGTTCAAAATTCAGTGGAACAAAGGGAACCATCCAGAACGCCTAGTAATTAATTTACATTTTGCATTTAGCAGATGCTTATATCAAATCTTCAATAATTATAACAAACCTATGAATGAATTAAAATAAAATTATAATAATAATTATAAAATGTTACAGAAGTTTCTTATGGTGTGTTTTTATAATTCTTGCAAAACATTTTAAAGCTGTATATATTATATATATATATATATATATATATATATATATATATATATATATATATATATATATATATACATTCAGTTTTGTATTGAGATACATAAAACATTTGTACACCACAGTAGAACTTAAATCTAAAAGATTATTCAAATTTGTGGGAAAAAACATACTGTTTTTTTAACTGGTTCCAGGATCTAAATACCTATACATAAGTAAACAATAAATAAGCTAAGTTATTTTGTACATAAAGTGTTAGTAAACTACCCACTTAAATAATACATAACTAATTATAAATGGTATCATGTATTATTTTACATTCATAAAATGTATTAAGTTTGTATTATGGTTTCTCATTTAATTAGTATTATAAGAATTTACTTTTCAACCCTTTCTTATTAAATTAATGTCAGCAGTAATAAAAGTTACGTCTTACTTTTTTACACCATTTTCTGTGTATTGGCTTTTGTAAAATCCTTCTAGATCATCTGACAGCTCTCCATGGAATTCCATGTAGAGCCAATACGATTTTCCAACTTGTAGTTTTTCTTTCAGCTGGATCACCATGAATTGTGTTTGTGTTTGAAACCAGGTTTTCAGAATGCCCGGAGCGCTTGTCCCTCCCAAACCCGACAGCGTGGCATGGTGCTTCTCCGAGGTCAAGGTGAAGTTCAGCTTATTGGAATGAATAATGATCAGGTTGGTTTCCTTGACGCACGTGAATGCAACTCCAGATATCCCATTGAAAATGTACATTCCATGCTCGTCCGGCACCAACCGTGGCCAAAGCGTCACGTTGTAGTATTTAGGAAGAAGAGTGTCAGGCAGTCTGTACTTGTCCCAGGGCTCGTTCGATGGAGCTGGGGTGCTGTAGGGAGCTGCAGTCGTCACCGCTTGGGTCCCATTTGTGGACTTTACTTCGTTTCTCCGTTTCTCTTTAGTATAGACCACTGACAAAGAAAAAATGGTGAGGACGGACACAACACCCAACCCTAATAGCACAAACCCTAAAGGCCTACTGATATAAAAGCCTTTCCCCATGACCGCAGAGTTGAAATGAAGTCCCAGGAGTTAATGATGGGGCCAGGACAGGATCAAGTCTGTGCAGACAGTCATGAAGTGCGTGTGATTAAATAGTGATGACTGTGATGAATCATGATGTGGTTGTGTCCGTGCCACTTCTGCAGAAAACCGTTAGTCAAGCCCGAAATGTTTGCATAGTTCTCATTTTCAAATCAACAAAACAATGGCAAATACTGTATGTCTTTAGATTTTAGACTTTTTGTTTGCCAAGTTAAACTTGGTCAAAGGGCTTATTTATGATCGTTTCAGAGTAATTACAGTGCATTATTCTTGAGTCTTGAAATCGCTTTATGCCCATTCCAAGTTAATATATTAAATGCTATGAAACAGCCACCTTGCTTTTGTGTGTTTATAACAGTGGTTATCAAAGGAAAAAGACTCAGCGGATGTCAAGCAGCATCCTTTAACATATTTTGAAGTTATGTGTCATTATTGCAATTGTATAAGCTCTTTCAGAAAAGAGGAAGATGCACACTAAAAATATGCTGACTAAACTACACAGCTCGAAATTATGATTTCGAAATATCAAAAATGGCCTTAAAACCATTGAAACGGTCAGTAAAAAGTCTCTTATGCTCACGGAGGCTACATTAATTTGATCGGAAATACAGTAATTTTTTTAAAAGCTATTTTCTATTATAATATTGTTACAAGTGAGGTAGTGCTAAACGAAAGACAAAGTGCTAGAGGAGGATAGTGATCAAAATGAGGAGTTTACTGGATGACGAAGGAGACTAACAGACAATATACTATATTACATTCAGCATTAACATAGACATTCACAGATACATTCAGATGCACATTCAATCACGGACGAAGAAGAACTAAACAGACAGTGTATTTAAGCACACAGAAGGTAATGAGGGGACTAGAGACAGGTGGGGAATAATCAATTAACCAAAACAAGGAGGAAGGTGACCAAATAAGGGAACAGAAAGTTCATGAACGTAACAAATATATTTTAAAATGTTATTTATTCCAGTGATGGAAAAGCTGAATTTTTAGCGGCTCAGGTAACATTTCTTATTATTATCAATGTTGAAATCGTCCTACTTAATATTTTTGTGGAGACATTTTTTTTAAAGGTTCTTCACTGAATAGAAAGTTCAGAAGAACAGTAGATATGTGAATTTACCGTATAAATGTCTTCACTGTAACTTGTGATCAATTAAATTCACTCATTCAATTAAAAATACTGACCCCAAATATTTGAATGGTTGTGTATGCTTATACTTTTACATATTATCAAAATTGCAGGATGCATTCAATAAGAGCAAATTACTGAATATGAGCACTGAATATGAGCGATAATGATAATAATAGTGATGCTTGACCACTAATTATACACAAGTTCTGAAACGGGTTCCCTGTTTATTCAGTGCTGAGGGATCCACTGTCAGTGTATTTAGTAAAGTCTTTTATGTAAATATCAGAGCACTGATGTGTCCTTGAGTAATACATTTCTCAGGTTTCTCCAGGAGGGCTGTCCTTTTGTTACGAATGCACCTTGGGTAAAAACAACCTGACAAAATACTGTTAGCATCCATTTATCAGGTTACAGGATAATGAATTCACATGAGGCTGGAAGAAGCATCAGAAGTAAGAAAATCATCTGGATTTGAATGACTTGAGGGTGAGTAAGTGGTGACAGAATGATTGTTTTTGAACTTCCAGTTAAAATGACTGAATTACTCACAGAGATGTGAGTTTTACGCTGATCCTGAGAGAAACCACTGCAGAACCGCCTCCTTGTTCATGTAATCTTGGCCTGCTGCAACGCTTGAGTTCCTGATTCGAATCTGGTCTCAGCGTTGTCCTTTTGAAAATGTTTAGACTGAACAAAGACAGCAAGGATATGACACTTAAGTCAAGTTATGTCTCATAAGCCTCTCACAGTGCATGCAATAGTTTGCAGAGTGGTTCTGAGGTCAAAGGTCATGTACCTGACTGAGTTCAAATGGTGTGCAGAGCACGTCTTGAATCAATCCGGAGAAAGTGAATGGTCCAGTACCGTACCTGCTGAATAATACCAAAAGTATTATCTCTAGTATTATCTCTAAAAGTATTTCTCTTTATGGTGTCTGGCATACTTACAGTTTGAAGAAATAGTCCCAGTTTGTCCTGACAAAGTCCCACGTCAAAGGTTGGCCTATAATATTACTGCCAATGTACCCAATGGTAGAAGAGGTGTCCTGTTTGCGTATCTTTTCTAGGTTCATAGTATATTCCAGGTACCTTTTTAAAGCATGAAACAGTTTAAGTTATAATTCACAGTTCCTAAAGTACTAAAATGCATGTGCACAGACTTATTAGAAATGCATTTCCGACAGATGACTTGTACACCGAGTTTTATATAATAAACATGTTTCTAATTTCTGAATTAAAATGAATTTTGATATTTGTTTAGTGGGGCTTAAAGTAAAAAATGTATTCTCTTAAAAAGTATAATTTAAAAAAGTCCATAACATTTTTTTTCCATAATCTTTTATTGTAATACATATAAAAGCATATTGCATAATAAACATATGAATATTAAGCAGTATTACTATTTGAAAAAAAAGTGTTAAAATATTTGTGTTATTATATTATAAAACTGGAAATTACATTCAGTGATAATCTGATGCTGTAGGATGCTTAAAAATATCAGAACATGACATGACAAGTTCTGTTCAGGTTTATTAGGTATAACTCCCAAAAATGTGTTTGTCATTCAAAAGCTGACATTTTTACATTCCTTCATTCCAGACAATACGTGTTTGCCCCTCATGCTTTCCCAGAGCTACCTGTTCAGTAACCAGGGCACAGCCGATCTCAGATTGAGAGCTTCAGCTGTGACTGTGTCCTTCTGGAACATCTGTCAGCTGAAGTTCCTCTCTTCTGCTCCGCCTGCAGCGATGGCGTCACAGTACACCGTCAGCCTCAGGTTAGGATGAATCCTGAACACAGTTGACTTTCATTATTCATTTATTTGATCAAAAATACAGTAAAAATGTTTCCTGAGCTCCAAAAGTGTGAAATATTGTACTATTTACTATTAAATTTTATTTATTTTTTCTTTTTTTATATATAATTTATTTCTGTGATTCAAACCTGCAGTCTTCAGTGTCACATGATCCTTCAGAAATCATTCTAATATGTTTTGCTGCAAAAGAAACATTTCTTGTTATTATCAATGTTGAAAACATTGAATTTTTGGATTCATAGAAAGTTTAAAAATAAACATTTATTTGAAATGATTCTTATTTATTTATTTTTATGGAATATTTTGATGTATAGGAAGTTTAAAAAGGAACACACTTATTTGAAGTGATTCTTATTTATTTTTATGATTTATTTATTTTACTTATAAATTTTTTGATGAATAGAAAGTTTGAAAGAACAGTGTTTATTTGAAATATAAATCTTTTTATGTGTGTTTTTAGTGTCACTTTTGGTCTTTTTAATGGATCGCTTCTGAATAAATGATTATTCTTTTTTAAATATTACTAAACCGAAACTTTTCTACTGTAAAGTACATGCAATGTGCAAAATGCATATTTTCAATTTGTAATATTTTCATTTTGCATCAGAGAGGTGTATCAGAATATTAAAGGTGTTTATTCTTATTGTTCACAGTAATGGTGCACTATATTAAAATGCTTACATTTTGTAAACTTTTATCAAAATGTAATAATTTGCTATAAGTATGAAAGTACTTTGCTTTAAGATGGTGTTATGAATTGCACTTTTCAACCCCTCTCTTCCAATCGCCTGCCTCCGTTCTGGTATGTAACACTCACTTTTACACTCACCAATCACATGTTTTCTCATTGAATATCTTGTTTCATTCTGCAGCATCACACTATGGAAGTAAAAAGAGTTGTGAGATGAGATGAACCTTAGCACACTCTGACTTAAAGAATTATAAACTTTTCTTTAAAATCAGGTAATAATGAAATTTTTAGTTTACTGTGTAAAACTAAGTTTAATTTCCTCCACTGATTTTGAATGTCAAGCGCTTGAAACTTCACAAAAACACAACACATATTGTACAATACACCACTTTGAAGAACTGGTGGTATAAGATGTCTAAATTGCTTCTAGGACATGACATGCAATCATGCTCAAAGGAAACGAGGTAATGTCCTCTGAGGTTTGCACTCACACTTTGTTAGGAGGATATTGCATCCATTTTTTTTAACCAACCCTTACCAAAAAGTAATATACAGTACAGTACTTCAAGTTTATTTTATTAAGTATACTTAAGTAAAGTTCAAGTATATTTTTAAATATACTTTATTTACCAGATATACAAATATCAGTGTTCCAGTATTATACTTGTAAGTGTACTATTTCAATACTCCTTGGGACAAAATTGGCCCACTTTCTAATATATAAAAGTATACTTTTAAGTGTAACAGTAGTAAAACTTTCAGTACACAGCTAGTTTACCTTTGTGTTTATAGTTTGTACTGCAATTATAATAAAAGTGAACTTACAGGTTTATGGATAGTTTACTTATTAAAAGCTGAAAAAAGGCAATGAATTGGATTCAGAATGATAATCAAAACGTATATGGAGTCGATCAACACCCCAAAGCTTGACTTAATTATTACCTCTTCATCAGGCATTTTATTCAATAACGTTGTCATAACATGTCAGATGATCTTGTTACATGTGTTAGTATCTGTTGTTTCTTTTCTTTTCCTCACTTGTGTTTTTTTGGAAATTCTGTGCAGAAGATGTGTACTAGCGCCCTCTACTGTATAATACTGAAAACACAGATTCTAGGAGTATAGCTCAAATATATTTAGACTTTTTGTAAATATAAGTCAAGTATACTTAAATGTAATTTTAAGTATATTTATGAGGTGTACATAAAGCCCACTTCTGAGAAGTACATACAAAGTAAACTAAAAGCATACTTTCCTATTTTTAGTTTTAAAGAAGTATACTAATAGCACACTTGGATAAACTTATTTTTCATAAGGTAACCCCTAGTTAGTTCTCTGCAACCCTCCATGCCGGTATTGACATTGTGTGAACCTGAGGATAAAAAGAAAACGGCTTATTTTAAAATATAACTTTATCTAATAAATCAAATTGAGTCTGGGAAACGTGACATATGAAAAATGTGTCCTTATTGAACAGAGTGGTCAGAAGGAACTGCTGTCCAGTTTGAGCTGATAGTCCCTAAATATTAAAAAAGTGGTTTGACTTGTTTCTTAAGATTAGCCTGCATGTAATGCATCTTTTTTTACTTCATGTTTAATTATAAAAATGAGATTTACCTGCAACCTGCATTGCACCATAAACTTCACTGCGATCGAACAACTGGAAAAAATAAAAAAGCGCTGCCTCCCATGGAATGTATTCCTGCGCATGCATGAGATATTTAGTTGTTCTCAAAGCGAGTGTAATGTTTATAATGGATGCTCTGGAAAAAATGCCAGTTATATATGAATACAGTTATTCACATTTTTTTTTACCAGTGAATTTCTATGACTTTTTATGTCCTGTTCAATTGTTTTTATTTACTGGATACATCCACACTTCTAAAAATTCCCTTGATTATGATTCACTAATTTAGACTCATAGCAAAGCACTAACTCAATTCACTCACTAACAGGAAGGGACGGACTGGGAGGGAAAAACGTTCCCTGTGGAATAACAAGTAAGATTTGACTCTTTGCCTACTACAGATTGGCCAGATACTACTGTGCCGGAGTCCAGATATCCATAACTAAAAGAAACAAGTGACCTGCGAGTGAGTAAGACCTGTTGCAAGACCATGAGGTAAATCTAAAGTATAAAGTGACTTTAGATGTTGTAACGTACCTGATTTCTGTAGAAGCTCCTGAACTTTCTTCATCCATTTGATGAGCACAAACCATTCATAACTTATAAGAAGGGCTTTCAAATGTTAAATCACAATGATGATGTTTGACAACATACTTGAATTCAGATTTCCTATCCACCACTGCTTCTGGTTCCAGTAGAAAGTGCTTTGGGCCGACGTTCCCTGTTTGAGTGTCAGTAGTGACTACTGGGAAAACCATCTGTAGGATCAAGTGGTTCATGATCTCGTGAACACTTCACGGCAATTTCACGCCTGGAGTTTGATCTACTGCCTGGCTGAGACGTGAAAACCAGCAAAACACCGAGCTCCAGCATGTCTTACAGCGTGTACTACACCACATATAGGGCTGGGCAACATGGCAAAGAAATTACAACTTGATTTTTTCCAGAATGTTTTACTGATTTATGGAATAATTTTTTTTTTTTTTTTTTTTTTTACAGTCTCACAATAGTGAGTTTACATCTTGCAATTCTGACCTTTATTTTTATCGTGCGATATAAACTTGCAATTGCGAAAAAAAAAAAAATCAGAATTGAAAGATATAAACTCGCAGTTCTGACTTTTTTTCTCACAATTCTGAATTGCAAGACACTGCAAGAAAAAAAGTTAAGTATGTTTCTCCGCGACATTTTTTCTTGCAATTGCAAGTTTATATCTTGAAATTCTGGAGTTTTTTTCTTGCAGTTGCGAGTTTTAATCATGCAAATCTGATAGAAAAGTCAGAATTGTGAGATGTAACTCACATTTGTGAGTTATAAAGTCCAATTCTGAGGGATAACACAATTTTCTTACAATTGCGAATTTATATCTTGCCATTCTGATTTTATAACATGCAATTACGATTTTTTTTGTCATGCAATTCAAACTTAATAACTTGCAACTGCCCAGCTTTACCACAGATAAATCTCAAGCAGTTAAACCTTTTGAAGATATTCCCCGAGATCGGAATGCACTGAGCTTCCTGCTTCAGATAGTTCTGTGGTAGAGAACAACACAATTGGTCGTGAAATACAACTTGAAAGTAGCATGAATTCTTATACTTGTTCAAAAACATGAGAGTACAGTAAAACTTACACCGAGTCCTTTGGCAAACACAGGCTCTGTCAGGAATCCAGAGAGCATTTTAAGAACCGCAGCTCCCTGTATTTTTTGTACCTTTTTGTACCTTGCTGTAGGAAATTGTGTTGTAACATTTCGCTAATTTCTGAGGGTGTGTTGACCTCTTCTTCCTTTCGGGAGAGGGGGGAGGGGGGGGGTCACTAAAATGTTCTTGAGTGATGTTCTTACCATGTTCCAGGTGGGCTCAGCATAATCGGCGCCCAGATACTCCAAGAATGAAGCAAACCCTTCGTTCAGCCACAGATCATTCCACCATTTCACTGTCACAAGGTTTCCAAACCACTGGAAGACATAAATCGCATGGCAAACTGTGCGAAGCAAAAAGTACTCTGAGTCCTCTTGACTGGGCCTAGACACACCATGTGAGCCAACTCGTGAGAAACCACAGTCACAATCATCTGCTTGTTGCCATTGGCAGATGTCCGTGGATCTTATAGAAGAGCGGTCTCTCTGTAAGCAACAAGACCCCAGTTTTTTTTATTTGGCTCCTGAATTGAAGAAAGCGGATAGCTATTGTTAATATTTCTCAGAGAACTCCAGTTTTGGCTGGGTGATGTTGAGTGCATATAGTCGCCTTGCCCGTCTTCAATGGCTTTTTTTCCTCGCCCATATTCTTACCTTTGACAAGCCAAACAAACAAGTTTTGAAATAACTTCATGTCTATGAAATATTTCTCTTCCTTAAGTTAAGATTTATAAATGGGTGTGGAGGTGCTACCAAAACTACCTTCTTGTCTTTAGCATTGATGTACGTAAAATCACTGACAACAAACGTGATGAGATACGTTGACATCCTCTTTGTTGGTCCAAATATCATGTCATGGCCGTTCCATCAATGATGACATTTTCTGTTAAAAAACAGAAAAGCTAAAAAAAAAAAATATATATATATATATATATATATATATATATATATATATATATAATTAGAGCTATTTGTTTATGAAATGTAGGCTAGCTGCCAAGTAATTATATGATTTTGAGTAGAATTACATTTATGAATTTAGCATTTACATTAAAATTCAGCATTAGCATCATAGCAATACATTTCATTTTAAAATAATTTTAATTTACATTTTTGAATTAATTCAAAGCAACTTATATTGCATTTAAAGGGATGTCATTATTTACTCACCCTCACGTCGTTCCAAACATGACTTTTTGTTTTGTGGAACACAAAAGAAGATATTTCGAAGAATGTTGGTAAACAATTAGTTTTGATACTCATTAACATTCATTATATGGACATATATATATAATGGCACTCAAAGGGAATAAAACCTGTTTGGGTACCAAAAATTCTTTAAAAAAAAAATGTTATGTGTTCTGCAGAAAAAATAAGAAATGCATAGAGAATGCGTGCAACAACATGAGGTTGAGTAAATAATGACAGGATTTTCGATCTATTATGTCAGTTTGTGAATTGAACCCATTGGTGTTGCTTTACTGTTTGAGCTACAAAAATGTTTACTAGTTAATAATTTAAATTGTGGCTATTTAACAAAACTGAGTCCCTAAATTAAGATAATAAAATACATTATTACATGTATTGTGGCATGACAAATCATAGAATAGATAGTCATTAAAACTGTTTAGAAGTCAATATATTGACTAAATCAATATGTCGTTAAACTCATGTCTATCACTGGCCTCCAGTCCACAGCATTCCATTCTGCAATTGAAAAGCATGTTTAATCTTAAAACATCTTGACAGGGTTTGAGTTATGGGTTACAGAAATGCTGTTTTGACTTGAAATTGGCCCTGCAGGCTACAACATGACTTGAGTTTGTCAAAAGTTTGTTCATGTTTAGGTTTGAAGATGATGACAGTTGAGGGAATAATTGCACAGAAAACAAACTCAGCTGAAGTAAATGCCAACATCAGGAGGACAGATGGTGCAGAGTGATGCATAACCCGCAGACACAAAAACCACACAAGACATGGGAATGAATATGCAAACTTTGCACTTTAAGGGAATAATCCATTAGTCATCACCGTCATGTTGTGGTAGCTTTCTTTCTTCCATGGTTTACTGATTGAGAAATTTCTGCTTTTTTTTTAATTGAAATTAAAGTCCTTATTCACTGAAAAATGTCCACTCTGCAGTAGCTTTCAGATCAAATGTGGTGTCTTTGCACCGTTTTTGTGACACAAAGCTAATGTGTGGTTTTAGACGGCTATGCATACGGAGTCATACGGATGTTAGATTTTTGATCTTTACAGATCCAGTCCCCAATAACTTTCATGATATATAAAAGAAAACTGAAATTCTAGATGAATTTCTAGATATACATGGAATAAGCAGACTCTTTTCATTTTTTAATATACTAAAAACTGGCTCAGGAAGTAGTTACAGCTCAGTTGGACAGTTATGGGGCCCTCTTGTGGTCTGAGAAGGAATATAAATTATTTTTTTATTTTTTTTATTGAACATTTAATGTTTATACAATGATTGTAAGTGAATATATATATATATATATATATATATATATATATATATATATATATATATATATATATGTATATATATATATAAACTAAACTATAAACTATAAACTTCTAAACTATAAATTGATTTCAACAAATGTCAAATTTGTCATATAATTTATAGTGATATATTTTGTTCTCATCACTATATTGAAATACTTTTTGTTTGTCAGTGAGATGTCATATTTCTACATTTAAATGATCTACAGTTTTTTCTAAGACTGAAAGGAACATCAAAGAATTATTTTTTGTTTATTTGCATTACACATTAAAATATCCAACCAAGTGGCATTTGTTTTAAAGAAATATAGCACACGTACACTTTCAAGGCAAAACATTTTAGAAAAACATTTTTGTTAGATTTTTATACACTATTTGTAAGTTTGGGGTTGAGTTAAAACAGTAATATTGTGAAAATATTATTATAACTTAAAACCATTTTCTATTTTAATGTATTTTAAAATATGCTTTATTCCTGGAATGCGAAGCTGAATTTTCAGTGTCACGTGATCTTTCAAAAATATTTTTTTGTTGAAAAAAATGTGGAAACCTTTTAGCTATTTGATGAATAGAAAGATTATTACTTTTTAACATTACTTTTGTAACATTATGATTGTCTTTACAGTAGGGCCGGGACTTTAACGCGTTAATTGAGATTAATTAATTACACAAAAAATAACGCGTTAACTAAGATTAATTAATTACAGAAAAAAAATTCCCGCATTTTTTAAAAAATGTTATGTGTTCTGCAGAAAAAATAAGAAATGCATAGAGAATGCGTGCAACAACATGAGGTTGAGTAAATAATGACAGGATTTTCGATCTATTATGTCAGTTTGTGAATTGAACCCATTGGTGTTGCTTTACTGTTTGAGCTACAAAAATGTTTACTAGTTAATAATTTAAATTGTGGCTATTTAACAAAACTGAGTCCCTAAATTAAGATAATAAAATACATTATTACATGTATTGTGGCATGACAAATCATAGAATAGATAGTCATTAAAACTGTTTAGAAGTCAATATATTGACTAAATCAATATGTCGTTAAACTCATGTCTATCACTGGCCTCCAGTCCACAGCATTCCATTCTGCAATTGAAAAGCATGTTTAATCTTAAAACATCTTGACAGGGTTTGAGTTATGGGTTACAGAAATGCTGTTTTGACTTGAAATTGGCCCTGCAGGCTACAACATGACTTGAGTTTGTCAAAAGTTTGTTCATGTTTAGGTTTGAAGATGATGACAGTTGAGGGAATAATTGCACAGAAAACAAACTCAGCTGAAGTAAATGCCAACATCAGGAGGACAGATGGTGCAGAGTGATGCATAACCCGCAGACACAAAAACCACACAAGACATGGGAATGAATATGCAAACTTTGCACTTTAAGGGAATAATCCATTAGTCATCACCGTCATGTTGTGGTAGCTTTCTTTCTTCCATGGTTTACTGATTGAGAAATTTCTGCTTTTTTTTTAATTGAAATTAAAGTCCTTATTCACTGAAAAATGTCCACTCTGCAGTAGCTTTCAGATCAAATGTGGTGTCTTTGCACCGTTTTTGTGACACAAAGCTAATGTGTGGTTTTAGACGGCTATGCATACGGAGTCATACGGATGTTAGATTTTTGATCTTTACAGATCCAGTCCCCAATAACTTTCATGATATATAAAAGAAAACTGAAATTCTAGATGAATTTCTAGATATACATGGAATAAGCAGACTCTTTTCATTTTTTAATATACTAAAAACTGGCTCAGGAAGTAGTTACAGCTCAGTTGGACAGTTATGGGGCCCTCTTGTGGTCTGAGAAGGAATATAAATTATTTTTTTATTTTTTTTATTGAACATTTAATGTTTATACAATGATTGTAAGTGAATATATATATATATATATATATATATATATATATATATATATATATATATATATATATGTATATATATATATAAACTAAACTATAAACTATAAACTTCTAAACTATAAATTGATTTCAACAAATGTCAAATTTGTCATATAATTTATAGTGATATATTTTGTTCTCATCACTATATTGAAATACTTTTTGTTTGTCAGTGAGATGTCATATTTCTACATTTAAATGATCTACAGTTTTTTCTAAGACTGAAAGGAACATCAAAGAATTATTTTTTGTTTATTTGCATTACACATTAAAATATCCAACCAAGTGGCATTTGTTTTAAAGAAATATAGCACACGTACACTTTCAAGGCAAAACATTTTAGAAAAACATTTTTGTTAGATTTTTATACACTATTTGTAAGTTTGGGGTTGAGTTAAAACAGTAATATTGTGAAAATATTATTATAACTTAAAACCATTTTCTATTTTAATGTATTTTAAAATATGCTTTATTCCTGGAATGCGAAGCTGAATTTTCAGTGTCACGTGATCTTTCAAAAATATTTTTTTGTTGAAAAAAATGTGGAAACCTTTTAGCTATTTGATGAATAGAAAGATTATTACTTTTTAACATTACTTTTGTAACATTATGATTGTCTTTACAGTAGGGCCGGGACTTTAACGCGTTAATTGAGATTAATTAATTACACAAAAAATAACGCGTTAACTAAGATTAATTAATTACAGAAAAAAAATTCCCGCATTTTTTATAACTTATTTTTGCACCGCGGAACGTTTCTCACTGAATGAGTTTCGGCGGACAGATCATACTGAAGCACCAACTAGCATTCGCATATCACCGCAGCACCATAGACAGTAAAACCAAGGGGCAAGGAACTCGACCGGAAGTTGAAGTCGGGTGGGGGCTGCCATCTTTTAGCAGAACTTCACTTGCGTTAGCATTTCCATTGACTCCCATTCATTTTGGCGTCACTTTGACAGCGAATAACTTTACATCTGAGGCGTTTAAAGACTCTGTTTGTCCATTATTTATTTCTAAAGATACACGACAATGTATAAAGTGTTCCATTACCTTCTATGTTACATTATGGCCCCGTATAAACAGTTTTTGTAAAAAATAGGCTAACGATTGCGTCATAACCACTCGGCTCTCTGTCGCATTACCGTACAGACAGGAGGAGAAGCTCGCAGGTAATTAACTTAATATGGCGTACTGGCATTACATTTTAAAATACTATACAAAATAATTAATCAGAATACTTACTCCTGCTCACTCACGACAAAGAACTCCCCGCTCAAGCTCGCCGTCTCTGCAAGATTAACGATGGCAGTTTGCACGCACAGCTACTAGAAGATTTACATCTGTCAGACAGGTTGCTGACGTCATCAAGCTTCGTTTGAGTCTGCGCGTCAGAAACGGAAGTGCTAAAAAACGCTAAAACTGGGCTTCATTTAGCTCAATTGAGTTCCAATGGGGTCGCTGTGTCCATTTCTTTTACTGTCTATGAGTAAAACGCAGCACACATCGAGCCTCAAGTATCACCTCAACGCAAAACATATAGCAGCTAGCGTGGACTTTACACTTTATGTTGAACTATGTATTATTTTGTTGGTGCAACAGTTTATGTTGAACTCTTTATTGTTTTGGCCAAGGTTATTGAGAGTTGAACTTAGTATGTTATGGCCTCTGAAGCAACAGAGAGATGTTTTCTAATAGTCAGTGTTTCCAATGTTTTATATATATATATATATATATATATATATATATATATATATATATATATATATATATATATATATATATATATACCTATAAGCTTCCTGAATTTCTGAAATGTACTATTTCTAAATTGTTTCTAAATATGCTATTGCTACACTTCATGGCAAAAATTGCACTGGTCTGCTAGACTTGGTTGAACAAAAATAAACAATATTTTGTTGCTTAAGCTTATGTATTCAGTCATTATTCAATGGTATACTATAAATCCATGTGAAAAAAAAAATTACTTCTCACTGTCCTCAGATCAAATATTTATATGCGATTAAAATGCGATTAATTTCGATTAATTAATTACAAAGCCTCTAATTAATTAGATTAATTTTTTTAATCGAGTCCCGGCCCTACTTTACAGTCAACTTTGGTCGATGTAATGCATCCTTGCGAGAATTAATAATAAAACAAAAAACAAAAATGGCACTGATCCCAAACTTGACATTTTGAATGACATTTCTGTTTGCTGAAAAAGAAGGGAAGTGCACCTGTGGTTTGTCTGCAATAGAACTGTTTGAGAAAATGACTTCACACATCCACCCAAACATCCTCAAAAGCAGTTGCTTAAAAGTAATTGCAGAAATGACTCAGAAAAGCGAAGTTAGTTCTGAGAAATCTATAGCAGAATCCACTTGGTTTGTTGCTGTGAGTCGAATAGAATGAAAATCTGACAGCTGATCTACTTTTTGAAGAAACTACTGCTTCCGCAAACAACTTCTCACTTTTTCCACCATTTTCCATGTACTCGAACTCTGTGTAGAGCCAGTAGTGCTTCCCAGGCTTCAGTTTTCCCTCTAGTTGAATCACCAGATACTGCGTTTCTGTGAGTTTAGCATGGTGCCCCTTAATATAATTAAACTATTTATAATTATAAACAATTGTGGCCATTAAATGCATTGAATTCATAACGATAAGGAACAAAAAATAAAATTAAAAGACTGGTGACCAGTTGTTACGATGGGTTTTTGTACTTATTGAGGAGACTTCTTTCCTTGTATTGGATTCAACAGAATGGTTGTGAGTCATTACTGTTGATTGTATAGTTACTGGAATAGGACAACATAAATATGTGCCAATTGTCTTCTTGATTATAGTAAATGTATCTACTGCTTAAATGCATAAAAGGGGGTAGGCGTCAATAAGCTTGAGCTTCTGCCTTCTCCTTTTGAGCATCTTAATCAAGGTTTTTTTTATTAATTTTTTTTACATTTACTTACTTATTCATTTTCGCATGTATCCTTCTTTACTGTTGCCTACTGTGCTGAACCTTGATATTATGTAGAAATTTGTGGAATCCAGGTGCTCAAATGAATAAAGAAAGAAAAAGAAAGATAGTGTAATAATGGTCACCAAGGCAATTGCGGCCAGTAGCATGTCTGCAGTGGCCAGGAGTCTGCTGATGTAATATCCTCTCTCCATTGTTCACTGCGGTTTGAGTTGTGAAAACGCTTGTCTCCTTTATGTGCGTGTTACTTTTTCGCTGTGTTGTTGAGGTGATGGTAGCATGACATTGCCTTTAACGAAAACAAATAGAAGGTTTCCATCTTCGTTGATTTAAATACCTAGAAAAGGCATTCAAGTAAGATGTTTATTAGTAAAGGAATAGCTCTTCCGAACATGAAAATGTCAGTATTTGTGTATAGTTTATAATACACCTTCCAGCTATAAAACCACTTTGCTTCAACACGTGTCTTACATCTGTCTGACAACTTTAAGCCTTTTGTTCTACTGCATATCTTCACCTGAAAGTTATTTGAGGTAAACAAATATGCATACACAAATTCAATGCTACCCTCTTAAATATGAAACGCCCAAACCAATATCATCCATTGACCACTTGCTAAATCATTCGGTCTGGAAAGCCATGCATGCAGCAGCGCAGGAGCACAGAGATCTTGCAGCAGTTCTCTATCTTTTGTAAAAAGACTTCTCAGTTCATGTGTGAGATAAAAGTCAAATGGTAAAACACACAAACACACACATGCCTGACTGACAAACAGAAGAGAGTAAAAGTGGACAATACCATGTGTCCATATAGGGAAAGTCACAGAAGTATAAGAGTTGGTGTAGACTTATTTGGCATTAAAAGAAATTACTGCATACGGCAGGTCATGTCTCTAACAAATTCCTTTATTTAGCACATATCAAAACTAGAGCTGGATTTGTGGACGATGGCATTGACGCAAAGTTCAAGGAACCACTGTGGCAGGGACATCAGACACAGCCCACATGACCCACTGAGCAGTGCTGTGTGGCCTACACAAGCCCACTGCTGCTTTCAAATCAAGTATTGCACCTCAATGCACTGATTGTGTGGCTCTGATGCTTTTTGGGAGATTTGAGGAGAAACAACAGGTTCTCTTGACCTTCGGTGTGCTTAGATACATTACAGGGAGTGTTCAGGTATAAAGTGCTGTCAAATAGAGCCTCAATATGTGTGTAAGGTACTGAGCTGCTACATTTAACACTTCTGACAAAGAAAGATTTATAACATAACATTTATATATATATGTGTGTGTGTGTGTGTATGTGTGTGTGTGTGTGACCCTGGACCTCATTTATGGGGTGTATTTGTAGCAAT